>NC_066887.1:12055182-12140024 GCF_022985175.1 Labeo rohita | reverse complement strand
TCAGATCTCTGTTTACACGAGGAGTCTGACAACAGGCTGTGCTCCATACAAAAATCTCACTGGATTATTACAATTAATAGCAAAATGAATGTTTAGAAATGTAAACTGATATTTCCTACTGACACACTACAGCAAAAGACCGACTTTAACTAACTTTAAACCATTTTTTAGCTGATGAAAATACTAGTGGCCTAAAACTTTTGCACAGTACTGTATATAAGCAAAAAGACATTTTAAAAGAGGAATTATGAATAATTTATTGCTCTCGTGTGAATATGTAATCATGCAATCAATAAAATGTAACTGTAGTCTGATTTGAGTTTTTTAAAATATAATTTAATCTAATTACAAATACTTAATTTTTGGAATCTGATTACGTAATCCAGATTACATGTAATCATTTAACCCAGCACTGTATAACTAGAAATATTAAATAGTTTCATAAGGATGTATAGCATTCTCTTCGCAACTGACGTGATGTACCATAGTTGTAGATTTAGTTATGAATATTTATCGTAGAGCCTCAAGATGTTGATTCACAGCCTACAGTAATTTTTATGACAGTCTAGTTCTGGTTGACCAGCGCTACTCCACAAATCACCTGTAGAAGTCGCCATTACTCATTGTGTCATTACTCAACCAACACATGGAGTATGTGATGCATTCGTGTATTTTTAAAGTACATTCACTCTCATTAGACTAATGTTATATCGTTATTTTGGTTGTTAAACCTTAAGTTATACATAAACGGTCACCTCAGCATTTTAATCAGAGAGGACAAAGCTTCGCTGCTGTTTTATCATCGCAAATTCAACTGTGACTTGTAAAGTTACCGCGATTAAGGCAGGTTTGCATATGACGGTCGCTCATACACACTCAGATACACCCAATGTGTTCCCTTACCAGGGAATGAGCGCTGTCTCTATCAACTGCGCGTTAATTAGCACATTCCTCCTGCACTTGAAGTCGATGTGCGTCGCTGGGCACGACAAAACTCACCATAGTGCTTGACTTCACTCCTGTCAGAGGAAGACACGATGGGATGCACTTCTAGCACTCAGACAACAGCTCAAGACACAACACGACCCAACACCAAACAAGATGGGACCACATCAGGTAAGACTACACAGCCTGAAATTCGCAATTTTCAACTATATTTTGAAATACTGTTGATTTGAAAGGTTTCATGAGGTCAAGGAAGAATTTTAGGTAAGTGGGTACTGCATTTAGTGCATTTCTCAAGTGATACAAATGTTATAATGTAAACACCAATGCTAAAATGCATGATAGATCCTTAAGTGATATAAGAAGATGATCTTAGTTACTTTTGGGATCCTGGGTCACCCTGAAACTGAACACTCAACTATTGTGTAAGGCACCCAGATCCTTATCCAGAATTCTGTCATCAGTCCCCCATACAGTTTAGACCTACTTGACTCCAGCGTCTCTCATAGAGAAACTTACAGTATTCATTACACTAAAGGTCCCTATGGAGAAACCTAAGGTTAAATGCCTTGCCCAGAGCTTAAACCATAAGACTTTAACTGAAAGTTACAAGAAAAAGGATGTTTTTATGGTTTGGAAAGTGCAATTTGCCTTTACTGCCTTTACATTATTAACATTCTTTTGGAGAAACACCATAATGTACAGTTTTTTAATTATCATAGTATTTGGCAGATGTTTTTATCTATAGTGGCACAGTGCATTTACTAGTTACCGACCCATGTCATTGCTATTCAAAGAGCAAATACATTTAAATAGAATTTGGAGTTTAATTCTACTGAATTAAATTTGTCAAACAAATGAAGGAAATTTGTATTGTGCTTTGTTGATGTTCCATGTTTGTTTCCTGAACTGTCACGGTGGATGAGTTCTTGGAATTGAGGAAATGGGTGATCAGAGAGCTCCTTCCCACCTCAGGTGTTCCCTCAAGTGTGGTGATGCGTGTCAATCTGCCAATGGTGATATTTAAACAAAGCGTGTGCATGTGGAGCTGAGAAGAAGGTTTCATGTAAATGTTGTGTGCTTTAGATAGGAGGCTGATGTCATAAACCCTTGCTAGTTTGCCTGTTTTAATACATCCATTTTCTTTCAGCACCTGTTGTTATGTTAATTATCATTTATATTCATCATGTTCAGTTTCATATAGTTATAGACGGTGTAGCTTCTATAATAGACTAGACCAAGTTTTAGTTAAGGAGTATCTGTTCAATTTAAAGTAGGTCTCAGAAAGAGCACCTTACTGACACTTGAAACACACAAGATGGGAAGAGAGAAAGGGCATAACATTTTTCATGTTGATGAAATGGGAATTCTATGGAAAAGATTTAAATATAGTAAAATGTGTTGAACCGAGCTGAGTATACTGAACTCAAATTGGAATATAGGTACTGAAATTGAGATGGATTTTGCTGCGGAAACCTGTCTTAAAAAAATCATAATTTTATATATATATATGTATATATAATTTTAGATGTAATTATATATACATTTCTGTTTTATATATATATATACATTATTATATACATTTTATTATTCTTTTTTTAATTTCTTTTTAGTTTTAGTTTTAGTTTTGGTTATTTAAGTGCTTCAACTTACTGCCAAAGCAATATTTCTCATTTTTATTTTGTTTTATGTTTATCATATTTTATTACATTTTATTTTAGTTTAAAGTTTATTTTACTAAAATATTATGTTAAATAATTTTTAGAGGTATTTTAGTATTATTTATTCACCATTTTATTTTTTATATTAATACTTTGAATTAAGATATTGTTTATATTTTCTGGTTTATTTTTTTGTGGTTTTGTACTTTTTGTTATTCTTGTTAAATGTCTAAATAGTTGTTTAATTTTAGTTTATTTAGTTGTAGTTATTTTAGTGCATCGACTTTAACTAATTGCCAAGGGAATATTTCCCATTTTCATTTAGTTTTGTTTATTATATTTTATTACATTTTATTTTAGTTAAAGTGTATTTTATTAAAATATTGTAATATGTGAAATAATATTAAAAGGTGTTTTAGTAGCATTTATATATTATTTTATTTTTTGTTAATATTTTAAATTTATTTTTTTTTTTTTTAGATTTTCTGTTTTATTTGTGGTTTTGTCATTATTATTTTTTTTAAATATCTAAGTTTTAGTTTTTAATTTTAGTTGATTTAGTTTTAGCTATTTTAGTGCATAAACTAATTGCCCAGGCAATATTTCACATTTTAATTTAATTTTTTAATATTTTGTTTTATTGTTTTGTGGTTTTGTCATTTTTTTATTTTTTTTGTTTATTTAATTTTAGTTGTTTTAGTGCTTCAACTTCAACTAATTGCCAAGGCAATATTTCCAATTTTAATTTAGTTTTATTATTATATTTTAGTTAAATGTTTATTTTATTTCAAGTAATGATTTTCTTTTTTCTTTTTCTAATGGTTTTAGTTTTTCTTTCTTTATGGTTTAAGTTAATGATAATAACCCTGGTAAAAATATGTGTCTTAATCTCTAAGGAACAAGTAATGAGAACGGTGGTCCTGCAGCAGACAGCGAGACAATTCCAGACCAAACCCAGGCTGAGGAATCTCCACAGACATCCAGCGCAGCTCCTGTTGACTCAGAGGAAATTCAGAGCTCTGAAGCTGAAGTAGCTCACAGTGAACCCGATGACGTTACATCCGACCAGCCTGCTGAACCTGAACCCAGCCCTTCCACGACAGCTGACAATACTGAAGAACCAGCACCAAGTGGTACGTTTCACATTTACAAACAACACAAAAGTCTGTTTTCTGCCAGTTTCCATACCTAAAAAGGCCAGTGAGCAAAGTCTTGTGGAAAAACTAGCTCAGAGAAGCTCTTGAAGATTAAGGTACATAATACCTTGTGTTCTGTGCTTGTGCATGCAAATGTACTTTCAAGGGATGTATCTCTAGATGCAAAACACCTTGCACATTCTCTTCAGCAATGAAGGCTTCATGGAACATCCTTGGATTATAAGAAGTTAAAGCACCAGTTTACACATTCATACTTAGGTGATGGCACTAGTTTAAACTGGTAATAGTGTGTTTGTTTAACTCTAAGTAACCTGACAAGTGTCCTACTAACTCTTCCATGACCTGGGAGTACAGCACTGCCCTGCTTAGTTTCCCCTTTCAATCCCTTGTTACAAATGTTTTGCCAAGGCTTTCTAGCAGATGTTCTTCCATCTGATGGTTTGATAAGGTTAGGAGAACTGAACCTTAAGACAGACAAGATTTTGGCAACTAAAGCCAGGTTCCAGTTAGATGGACAGGTTTGATTTTGGTATTATGAGTACACAGTAAAAATGGAATTAGGAGTAGTGCATTATTTTCATCTTTAACAGTATTTCCTTTGGCCAGATCTGAAATGTGGCGAGGGACACAGCATGCCTCGCTGCCTGGATTTTAAATGTAAATGACAATTTATCCACGGATGCAAATGTCTTGTGTGCAGTGTGGAAAATAATGACATAATGACTAACCACAGAACAGAATACAAACCAGAATGCAACAAGACATAATACTCACAGCAACTGATTTTAAATGTTATATTTTATTAGTTTTAGTAAGTCCAACATGAGAAACACACAGAACGTGTCCTTAAAAGATACATTCACTGAATGGTCTTTGTAGATTGAAACAATCTATAAATATTTTCTCTGACATTTTGTTAATTTATAATCACTCAAAATTTGAAGGAATGTTAGCTGTACGTATACCACTGTCCTACTAACATGCTTGACAAAATAACCAAGGTATTTCAACAAAAACCTTTATTTTGTGGAAAACACAGTGATAAAAATTAGAGAACTGTAACCACTAGGGATACAACAATACAGTTAGTCCACGGTTCAATACGTACCTCGGTTTTTAACCACGGTTTTCGGTGTTTTCGAGTGTTTTTTTGCATCTAATTAACAACTAAATACTTCTGTAAACCTCTGCGCACTGGAAGAAGCTTAATGTCTGCTTAATATTCTTTTGAGAGACGTATTATTTTTCCGATTTTTACGCAAAATAGGATGGGTTTCATTCATAATGGACGCCAGAGGGCGCCCTCGTGCAGAAAATTCACATATGCGTCAAAGTAGCAGCACAGATTACGTTCCGTTCCAGCTTCTCTAATATGGATAAAGGCGTAACGTTAAACATTTTGAATGATGAAATGTAAGGACAATAAACACTCGTCTGCAATAATATATGGTTCATCTGTGTTCTTCAAGCGCTCTCTAGTATTTTCATACTGATTTTCATAATGATATTTGTAAGCCATAATTGACATACAGTGTAGAAAATATTGTCTGCCTCATTCTATGAAAAGAAGCCACATCAGATCACAAAAGGAAGTTATTTCAAACACTCGACTGATGCTGTGAAGTAAAAATAAGTTCTGTTCTGTTTTGTTGGACAACAGGTTTAGAAAGGCTTATCATTGCATTTCATTAGAATGAAAGATGCTCTGCGTGTGTTGCTTTTTCAAATACAAGCGGGGAAGCGTTTCCTCATCTCAGCAAGTGAAATCATGGCCACACACAGCAAATTTCGAGAGAAATAATACAAGGAAATTGTTTAAATGCAGAACTGAAAAACCGCAGTTCACAAGCGCGTATTGAACCTTGGATGTCGTACCGAACGGTTCAGTATTATATTGAGTATTGTGACATCCCTAGTAACCACTGTAGCACGAAACAAGATTACAACTAAAATTAAAGCTGCAAGCAGCGCTGAAAGGGCCCTCGCACCTGGGCTCACCACCACACGGTGGCTTCAGGTAAACAGCAAATGAAGGAGTATAGAAGGAATATGTCAAAGTCATTTATATGAGCCAAACTTCCTGCTACCAGGTGGTGGCGCTATGCCTACAATGGATATTGGTATTTAGATGTCTTCAGGCCAGCACTTTTATAAAACAAGAAGTTTGGTGTAGATTGAACATGGTGTGTTTGAATTAGTGCAAAGCATGATGTATTCTGTCACCAACAGGTGTCACTATGATTATAACTAAATATTGGCTTTTAGATGTCTTCATGCCAGGACTCTTATCGAACATGTGAAGTTTGGTGCAGATTGGACATTGCATGTTTAATTTAGTGTAAAACAAGTCATTTCCTGTTGCCAGCAGGTGGTGCTGTGATTATAATCGAATATTGGCTTTTAGATGTGTTCAGGCCAGGACTCCTATCAAACGTGTAAGTATGAGGCAGATCGGACATTGTATGACTGAGCTACAACTTCTATTCCCATGGCGAAACATCAAACTTTGTCAGGCCGCCACGGACTCGAGATCTTCACAATTTAACATTGGAAAGGCCTTTAGATTAGACTGACCAAATATAATGTTGATGTCATTAAATCTCTATGAGGAGTTCGTTAGAGCATAAAACATGTCACTTCCTGTTTCCAGCAGGTGGCGCTATGACTATAACCAAAGACTATAGAATACCCAGGACTTGTCACTCGTATAGTTTTGAATGGGAAAAGATGCAACGCTCATTATGGCCGCAAAGCTTGCTGAACAGTTTTGGAAAATTTGATGTTTCCCCATTCAAAGAGACAGGAGCTGCACTAGCCTGCCCGAGGCGTTTCAAAGATGGCCGCCGAGTGAAATGACTTACCTTAAAGGGACTTTGCTATAACTGAATATGGTTATGTGTTCAGGACAGGGCTCTTATCAAATATGTCAATTCTGGTGCAGATCGGACATTATTTGCCTGAATTATAACAACTTCCTGTTTCATGATGAAACATCGATGTTTGGCAGGCCGCCACAGACACGCCCTTCAACGAAAAATTTAAGGTCACAACGGGCTTTAGATTACCCTGATCAAATTTGGTGTTGATTTGTTTAAATGTCTAGGAGCAGTTTGTTTAATTACAACGCCTGAAAATGGCAAAAACGGCACAAAACTTGCAGAGAAAATTCAAAATAACAGACTTCCTGTTGAGTTTCGTACTTCGTACCAAAGGACTTTTTGTAGGTATTGGTGTGTTACATGTGTCCACGGAATTTTGTACATGTATGAAAAACACAGCTCAAGCGGCACTTCGTTGAAATTTTATAGGTGGCACTATCAAGCCATTTTGCCACACTCACTTCTGAAACCCATATCAGACATAAATTTTCACCACTTTTGGTGTGTGTACAAAGTTTCATGAGTTTGAGCATGTTTAGGTCCTCAAAAATGCAATTAATTTTGGAGAAGAAGAAAAATCTGAGCAATTCCAATAGGGTCCTCGCACCATTGGTGCTCGGGCCCTAATTCTGGAGGGTTACAGCTGTCAGAAATTAGTAGGAAGTGTAGAAGCCCTTGCTTTAAATGACTTCAGCACATCTGTCCCACTCTTGTTCCACTTTCTTCCATAGTTTGGTAACTGTAGTGGGTTTCTTCACCATAAGAACATTTTCCAAGATTTTCCAGAGATTTTTAGTTGGGTTTAGGACTCTGGGCCAGCCATTTCATTATTTCAGTGTTCTTCGCTTCAAGGAACTGCTTTACCTTTTTTTGCAGTGTGATTAGGATATTGTCTTGCATGAAAATTACAGGCTGATTGAGAAATGCATGCAGGGGAGGAAGAAGGATGTCGCTGAAGGAGGTTCTGATAAAAATTTGCTTGCACCTGCTATGTAGCTGTATAAGAGGGCCAACCCCTGCTGCAGAAAATATCCCCCAAACAATGACACTTCCACCATTCACTGATTTCCTTACACACTTGGGTTTCAGTCTTTCCCCAGTTTGATGCTGAACAAAATGTTTCCCATCAGACCCAAATAAATTAAACTTGCTCTCATCACTAAAGTGAACTTAGTACCAGAGACTTGGTCACTGCAGAGTGCGTTTTCAGTCCAGCTCCTCTTAAACATGCCGAGACAGATCCTTACCCTGTTCAGCAGTGAACTGGCAAGCAATTCCAGCTGCAGTGCTGAACCGATTACCCACTGAGAGTGCTCATGCATTTGTCTTACATGGAAAATCAGCCTTTTTGGGGGACTTGAAAAAAGCAGGTTTATAATGACACAAATTCATTCGAGAAATCACAGATTTGGAAAGACCAACTTCTCTTGCAGTGGCTGAAAGTCTCATACGTTTTGCCTTCATCTGGACAACTTTGTGTCGCAGGGTTTCAGTCACCATAGTGGCAACATCTCGGTGAAAATTAGAGGAATGCTGCCAGTTAAATAGGGTTTGTCATATAATTAAGGAAAATAGCACCAGATGCCAGATTAACACCAGTAACTTAGATGTATCTGCAAGCGTTCTTTAGTTTTGATCAGTTATTTTCTAAAATCTCATTTACGTTTTTTACACTGTTTCAGAATGCATTAATTCATGAAATATGCTTTAAAAACAGCTCTTCTACTCTTGCTAGGATAGCATCAAATAGGACTAAGCAGGGACTTTGAAATTTAGGAAATTATAGGTTGTTAAAAAATTATTATTTGAGCCTAAATTAATAAAATAATTCCATGCATCTCTATTTCCCACAGAAAAAACAACTGAGGACCAGGCTGAATCTTCCCCACCAGAGGAAGCACCTGGTAAGTAGGGTAATATGATGCAAGACAGACCTAAAACGTTCATCTTCTCCTGAGGATAAATGTCTTGTCTGATTTCCCATACCACTTCATCTCTTTCAGCCTCTGGTGAAGGTAGTTAAGTGTACATCATTTGGCACAGTTACGACAGAATCCAGAGTCAACCACCTATTTTCAATAAAATCAACATTTCATATGAATAATTTAAAAATGTAGTGGAGCATTAGTTTATTAATTATATAGATACTGCTTGTTCGTTGCCAAGACATAGACCAGCCGGTCTTCAGAGCCTGTGCCTGATTTCACATACACAGAATCCAAACATCTCACTCTAGTTATGGTTTAGTGAATTATAATTGCTCACTTTAGCTAGAGATTTCCTTCAAGATTTTATATTGGTGCCTATTTTAGTGGCTTTACCCCTCTAAAAATACAAAAAGCCAAAGAGAATATTAAAATTGTGGAATGCTCTTTATATAATTATGTAACATTTTGACCAACTGAGGTAAAATACCCAAATATTATTTACATTTGAAATGACAATGGATATAATATTTGAAAAACAGGCTTTTTGGCTGTATTTATTGTCTGCTAATGTTTTCCTGCAACAAACACAAACTCTACAAATGTTAGAAATGTTGTTTTTGTGGTGTGATTTGGTTTAATGTGATAATTACATTTAAAAATAAAGTTTAATTTAAACTGGGTTTTGATTTGTTGCTATTACAGAATATATTATAATGAAAAATCAACATTAAATTCCCTAAATAACTGGAAATTCCCAGAAGCATATTTATATTAGCAAAATTGGCAACAGAAAGTTGTTGGTGATTTCCCTGTTTAATGGGAGGTTAAAGTCTGATTGATTTTGTAATCTGGCATGCATTTTGTCTCCATATTACTGTATTTACAATTTGTGCTGCATGCTGGGGTCATATAGTCAGGAGGCATCCGTGATGGGTCCCAACACAGCGATTGCTTCAATCTCAACAAGTCCCCCCTGGGAAACACAAAGTCAAGTTGAAATGAGGTATAAACACAATGCATGTTTATGGTAATATCCATTTTTTTATTATCCATATCCATGTTTCTCAAGTTGATCACTTAGAGTAAAGTAATGGCTGAACTCTCCTCAAGAAGTTAGAAAACTTGAGGTTCAGAAATAATTTTAATATGCTGATTGATTGGTGATCAGGTAACATTTCTGACTGACCTCAAAATACATGTTATTTTATTTAGTACTGACCAGAAAAAGACATTGCACATAAAAGATATAGTCCACAAAAGAAAATAATAGTTAAATTTATAATAATGACCCCGTTCAAAAGTTTACATGCACTTTATTCTTAATACTGTGTCGTTACCTGAATGATCCACAGCTGTTTTTTTGTTTAGTGATAGTTGTTTATGAGTCCCTTGTTGGTCCTGAACAGTTCAACTCCCTTCTGTTTTTCAGAAAAATCCTTCATGTCCCACAAATTCTTTGACTTTTCAGCATTTTTGTGCATTTGAACCCTTTCCAACAATGACTATGATTTTTGAGATCCATCTTTTCATACTGAGGACAACTGAGAGACTCATATGCAACTATTACAGAAGGTTCAAACACTCACTGATGCTCCAGAAGGAAACACGATGCATTAAGATCTGGAGGGTGAAAACTTTTTGAATTTGAAGATCAGGGTAAATTTAAATTATTGTGTCTTCTGGGGAACATGCAAATATCTTCTGTAGCCTCTGAAGGGCAGTTCTAAATGAAAAAATATGATATTTAGGCAAAATAAGAAAAATTTACACATCTTCATTCTGTTCAAAAGTTTTCACCTTAATGCATAATTTTTCCTTCTGAAGCAAATGTGAGCATTTGAATCTTCTGTTACAGTGGCATATGAGTCCCTCAGTTGTCCTCAGTGTGAAAGGATGGATCTCAAAATCATACAGTTATTGTTGGTAAGGGTTCAAATACACAAAAATACTTAAAAAAAAAAAAAAACAAAAAACAAAAAAAAACCTAAGATTCTGCGGGACCTGAAGGACTTTTCTGAAGAACAGCGGGCAAAAAAACAAAAAGCTGTGGATCATTCAGGTAACAACACAGTATTAAGAATCAAGTGTATGTAAACTTTTGAATGGGGTCATGTTTTTAACTATATTTTCGACTATATGTAAACGTCTTTTATGTGAAATATCTTATTCAGGTCAGTACTAAATAAAAACAACATGCATTTTGTATGATCTCTCTTATTTTGGCAAAAAAGTAACATCTTGCAGATTCTGCAAGGTGTATGTAAACGTTCGATTTAACACCACTAACTAGTCTCCATTTCATACTTACTCTGGGCAGAGCAGCTACTTGATAGGCAGCTCTAGCTGGGAAATTGCTCTTGAAAACTTTGAAAGAGAACAGAAATAAAGAAATTCAAACAACAGTAACACTAAAAACAATTATATAAAGGTATAACAAAACTGCCAGTAAAGGTGAAACTGATAGTTTGTGTCTATAAGCTACAGTTGTGTTCAAATTGATTCATACCCTTGGTAAATATGATCAAAGAAGGCTGTGAAAATAAGTCTGCATTGTTTATCCATTTGATCTTTCATTAAAAAATTGATATTCATTTGCTAGACACTACTGGGACTTCCTGGGTTCTATGGTCAGATGAAACTAAAAAAAAATGAGCTTTTTAGCAGCAAACACTCAAGGTGGGTTTGATGCACACAGGGATAAAAAAAAAAAAAAATCCCTGGAATGGTCTCTGATCTCTTGTCAGATGTTCTCTAAACTTATCAGGCATTACAGGTGAAAACTCAGAGCTGTTATCTTGGCAAAAGGAGGTTGCAAAAAGTATTGAATAAAATGCTATGATTAATTGTGGTCGATGTGTATTAGAGAAATTTCTCTCCCACTTTAAATTCTTACTCTACAATAAAAGGTTAGATTTTTGTACATTTTTAAAATTAAAGGTCAAAAGGATTAATGATCCAGATTTATTTTCACAGCCTACTTTGATCATACTTACTAAGGTTATGAAGAATTTTGAGCACAACTGTATATACTATATATAAGCTATCATCTTCATCTTGCACAGCCAACTATTGCAGTTCTTGTGATATGAAATCTGCCTCGTATGCCTGTGTGTGTGTGTGTATATATATATATATATATATATATATATATATATATATATATATATATATATATATATATATATATATATATATATATATATATGTGATCCTGGACCACAAAACCAGTTTTAAGTCGCTGGGGTATATTTGTAGAAATAGCCAAAAATACATTGTATGGATCAAAATTATAGATTTTTCTTTTATGGCAAAAATCATTAGGAAATTAAGTAAAGATCATGTTCCATGAAGATATTTTGTAAAATTCTTACTGTAAATATAGCAAAACTTAATTTTTGGTTAGTAATATATATTGTTAAGAACTTTATATGGACAACTTTAAAGGCAATTTTCTCAATATTTAGATTTTTTCGCACCCTCAGATTCCAGGTTTTCAAATAGTTGTATCTCGACCAAATATTGTCCTATCCTAACAAACCATACATCAATGGAAAGCTTATTTATTCAGCTTTCAGATGGCGTATAAATCTCATTTTTGAAAAATTTACCCTTATGACTGGTTTTGTGATATATATATATAACCTTATCATTAATTGCATCATATATTTTAAAGTTCAGAGTATTTGTTGACGCTGCAGGTTTGCATGTCACATCATGGAAAGTTCTGTGTGGTAGGAGGCAGTGATGATGGGTTGTCCTCGTAAAGAGGAGGCTTTCGTTTCACAGAACTGCACTGTATCCCTTTACATGCAGACAGGATAGGATTACCCATCAGCATTGTATTCAAGAGGAAATACCTAGGGTTGCACAGAGGCATCATTGTGTAACATCTGAATAATCAATAACTTGCATAAAGCATTACCATTAAATATTACCACTAAATATTGCGCTTGCAGGATAGCAAGTCAAGTTATTTTAGGGAAGGAAGGTACATACAGGAAAAACAAACATCATGATTTGTTTTTAATTCCACAGGATACCAATGTCATTCCCAATTATGAGGTTTTTTACATCAAGACTATTAAAACCTTAAGGGAAATCTGTGGTTGTATGACGCACTTTGGTGAATTATTCCACTGTGAATCATTTATTCATACTCACACTGCTTGTAAACATCATTGACGTTATTGAAGTCATTAATGTCTGCCAACAGCACTGTGGTTTTGACAACTGCAAAAGAAAATGCAGATTTTATTAAATTCCTGAAAATTTCTAAGAAAGAACTGAAGGAATAGTTAACGCAAAATGAGAATCTGTTGAAAATGTACACTAGCAGTCAAAAGTTTTTGAACAGTAAGATTTTAAATGTTTTTAAAGACGTCTTTCCTGCTTTTCAAGCCTGCATTTATTTGATCCATAGTACAGAAAAACAGTACAATTTTGAAATATTTTTACTATTTAAAATAACTGCTTTCTATTTGAATATATTTTAAAATGTAATTTATTCGTGTGATCAAAGCTGAATTTTCAGCATCATTACTTCAGTCTTCAGTGTCACATGATCCTTCAGATATCATTCTAATATGCTGATTTGCTGTTTAAGAAACATTTATTATTATTAATAATAATAAAATGTAACATTTTTTCAGGATTCTTTGAACAGAAAGATCCAAAGATCAGCATTTATCTGAAATAAAAAGTTAAAAACTTTCTATTCATTAAAGAAACCTGAAATTCTACTCAGCTGTTTTCTGTTTTCAACATAATAATAATAATAATAATAATAATAATAATAATAATAATACATGTTTTTTGAACAGCAAATCAGAATATTAGAATGATTTCTGAAGGATCATGTGACTGGAGTAATGATGCTAAAAAAAAATCAGCTTTGAAATCACAGGAATAAACTACATTTTAAAATATAATCAAAAAGAAAAGTTATTTTAAAAAGTAAAAATATTTAAACATTTTACCTGTTTTTGTATCAAATTTGGATCAAATGAATGCAGGCTCGGTGAGCAGAAGAGACTTTGTTAAAAAACATTAAAAAATCTTACTGTTCAAAAACCTTTTTGTTAGTTTGTTTCCTTATCAGAACAGATTTGGAGAAATTCATTAATTACATTGTCACTTGCTCAGCAATAGATCCTCTGCAGTGAATGGGTGCCGTTAGACAATTAGAGTCCAAACAGCTGATAAAAACATCACAATAATCCACAAGTAATCCACACGACTCTAGTACATCAAGTAACGTTGTAACATTGTAAGAAACAAATCCATCAAGACATTTTTAACTTCAAAACATTACTTTGGGTTTTCATTTGGAATGCAGCGTACATCTTGGATGGCCTGAGGGTGAGTAAATCTTCAGCAAATTTTAATTTTTGGGTGAACTATTAAACATAATATTTAAGCAAGTGATGTTTGATTATTTACCATTTTCATATCCACATCCAGCAGCTTTCAGAATCTCTCCCATGTTAATAAGTGCCTATGTTGTTGTAAAGAAATAACACAGAAACATGACTACTTTGTGTAATAAAACTTATGTATTAAAGTCAACATGAAATTGAACATATTTACTTAATACATCATTGTGGATTAATCATTTATTCCAAAACATCATCTTCAAAATATCAACAAGTGCCACTGTATGCATTTTGTCACCTGCTTGGCCTGAGCCTGGACTCCTCCCGCCACCAACTGTCCACTAACGTCCATACCGATCTGTCCTGAGATGTACATTGTACGGTCCACGAGAACAGCCTGGCTGAAAGTAGTAGCAATATCATTTAAAATGTGAATTAATAGTGAACTCTGATTTTGGAAGGAATACAAATGTTTTACTAAAACACATTACAGTGCATTGTGGGAAATGTTGTCCTCCTCTGCCTTCTGCTGGCACAGCTAGTGCACTGCAGTTATATCTAGCCCAACAGCCAATTAAGTGTTCTTGGTTTATTAAAGGTAGCTTACAGTATGTTTGGCTATGATTAATCAAAAATGGAATACTGAATATTATATAAACTGTAAAATGATAGCACTGTTGCACCAAGATCAAGTGCAAGTTCAGCTTGAGATCATAGTCCAAGACCATACCAAGTTCAAGTTAATATGTGTCTAATACAAGTTACATAATAAATACATTAGTTACATAATGTAAACATTAATGCCAGTTTGAGCACAAGGTTTGCACAGCTGCAGCAAAACTAAACATCATAGGTCATTTCAAAATATGAATTCATGCTGGCTTAAATGATGTAATCAGCTGAGCACAAAGTGAAATGTATATAATATAGAATAAATGCAAAAAATGACAATAATTAACTACCAGAAAGCTTTCAGAAGCCTTTTTTTTAATAACCACGCTGTTAAAGCAGAATGTTGGTCAGGCCAATTTACTTGACACCACCTCCTCCTTACTGTCTATTGGTTGAAACACTAACACACCCCTATTGTAACCACTTTCAAGTACATTTTATGCTAAAGAATGAAGAAAGAAAAGCTCTTACATTTTTTGTTATTTTGAGAAACGTTTTTATAAATTTATATTGGGGGTTAAATTTGATAAAGTAAAGGCGAAAAAGAAAAGAGCGTTAAAGAAATTGTATTATAATGCATGCACAAAATCTCTAAATGCTATTGTTCTGCAACATTAAAATGATCTAAAAGACTGACAGACTCTTACCTGTATACGCCCTTTATAATAGGGGCTTTGGGTGTATATGGGATTTTTCTGTGAATAGCAGCCATCTCGTCCAAAGTCGCACCAAATTTCTAGCACAAAGTTGCTCAATACGCTTTTTAAGACACTTTTTAAAGACACGCCCCGAATAAATATTGCATAACCTATGTCAGGCCTTTTGTTGAATGAATAGCTGGTGGTGCTTTAGGTAAAAATCAACCTTATCCATATGCTAGAGCACGTCACGTGTGTGTTTGTTGAGGAGCGTAAACATGAGTTTGACTGGAGTCAGACTCTCACCTGTAGGGCCCGATGGCCGCTGGAGCAGCTGCAGTGTGAATGATCTTCCTAATAATCGCAGACATCTCTGAACACTGAAATCCAAACGAACACCGTGAAGCACAACTGTAGGTAAACTTCTGGCTGAGTTAATGAATGAGTGTAAAGCAGGTTTGTGGGGACTCACTTCCAGATGGCGTCAGCGATTCCTACCGTAACGACCCACATATAGAGACATCCCATGTGTATTTACGATTATTCAATAACATGTCGCAGAGCATGGAACGATATTTAAAATAAAATCAAGGAAATAAGTGGTAGACAAAACATACACGGTAAAACAAGCTTATACAGATCTTATGCATAAAAATAGCAGTTAGCACTTCGCAAAATAAATCGGAGCTCCGTGTAATTGAGTGATTACGGTAATTCGCGTAATCATTTTTTAATGGTTTGTACTTATATAAATATGATTCGCTTAATTATTGAAGTTTTAAAGTGTTTATAGTATAAATAAATAGCTTGAGAGAATGTTAAAATCATACTCAAATCATAGTTTTTGTAACTTCAAACTGAATAAACTGTTTTCAAATAGTTTTCTAATATATATATATATATATATATATATATATATATATATTATATTGACATTTGCTCTTAAAAAGAACTATTTCTATCTGAGAATTTTTTTTAAAGCCGAGACAAACTAGAACAACATTTTATTAATTTTCTATGACTTGAAATCACTTATTATTTTCCAGGTTTCTCGGTGTAAATATTAGTATTTCAGCAGCGGTCTCTGGGTGCGGCCATTTGTAAATTTTATGGGTCTGGATTCCGGTCTGTTTTTTAGCCGTACAAAACGGCTCGTTTTGCTACTTCATATTCCAAATTGATGTCTTACCATGTTAATTTAATGAATTATCTTAATTATGAGTACACTGGTTTGTAGTGTAAACAGTTTTAACGTTTACTGCAACGTGTCTTCAATTGACGGCACTGAATGTAAACAATACTGAACCAAACAAAACTCATATATTTTGCTGATTATTGCTGCTGAAAATGATCAGTTATTGTCATGTTTTGGGCTGTACTAATCAGTCAGACCAAAACATCCTGAACACTATAGATTGCCAAAACTTATAACAAATCAAGGAGAAAAGTGCAAAAACTGTCTGAGGAACAAAAGGCAATTGTGGACGGCCAAACTGAACCAGGATTTCCAGGGCAAGAATCTTGACAACATTTGTTTGTTCTTATCATTTCCATTCAGGTAGGTGAAATATTACTCTAATATCTTAATTAATACTGCTTGTCTGTATCTCTACCACCTATTAACTTTCAAAATGTGTCCTTTCCTACTTAAGTCCTTCTCTATACGATTTAGCAGCTTCCACACATTTTTCCGTGGTTTAGACAGCATAAATTAGCAGAACAACATATTCAGTAGTACATTAACCATGCAATCCATGCTGTTTTGTACATCTCCAGTACGGTAACTGACCAAACCGTGACGTAAATGCAAACCCTCTATAGCGGCGAATGAACTGGAAGTCTCACTCACAGGCTTACTTCCACATTAAGGTGAATAATAATAATAAATATACTGTTGTTAAATAAGTTCACAGAGTTTAATGAGACAAGTAACAGACCTTTATTCAAAAACTCTATGCAGAGTGCAAAAAATAACATACAATATGAATAATGCACAATAAATTAGAGTGTTCAGTAAAAATGTGCCTATGTAAATGTCAGAGTATGAAATAAACTGATATAACTCACAACTGCAGGAAATGTAAGGCATTGGTAACATCCCTAACTATCGTATGAATACGTTTTTGTAAAAAAGAAAAATCATTAGCAGACTATACTTCAAACCAACTCAGACTCATAGACATCATCAGTCCACAATCAGGGCATGAACTTTGCGAGAGTCATTTTAATGTCTACTTAAAACAACTCATCCTTCTCTGAAAAGATTCAGCAACTGGTTTAGGTCATTCACATTACTGGCATTGTTACATTACTATGTCCTTGAGTTGCCGTATTGCTTTTGGTAGTTATGGAGAGACTCAACAGGCCTAGTAATGATGGTACCATTACCATAATGAGGAACACAAAAATCACTGCATTGAAATGACTCAATCTTTGAAAAAGACCAGAAGAAAGACAGTTCAAAGCCGAGCAACCCCTGAGATAAAGTGAGAACTTTAAAATGGGGCACAGGAAAAGTAGTTCTCACTTCCTCACACAAATACTTGCCACAAGTTATCAAGAAGCCAGCGGCAGTGAAGAGAACATAGGGAAGACGTCACACAGAAACATTCAGAAAGTGACATTCAGCATAAATAAGCCATGCATATTTACAAAGCCGTGGACAGGTGTTTCAAACATTATTTTGTGCTGACAAGGAATTTTAATTGGATGGAAAGCATAGCTGCAGGAATGGTCCTGTTTCTCTCTAAATTAATACCAGTAAAGATGACACACAAGGCATCTCTACTATAACATGGTCCCATGTTTGCAGAATACTAACCTATAGTTTGGTGACGCAAACTTTAAAATGAGGGTTATCAAGCGCTCTAAGGCATTCTCTACTTTTGATTGTCTTTGGTTTAGTAATCCATTCACACCTAAAAATGACTTTGCAGCAACCCAACCAGCATTTCTTAAGAATTCAGCCACTTCACATTTTCACAGTAATTTTTGCCTTGGATTCATTTACAGTATTAAGAAAAGATTAACCACAGATGTAGAGATGGCTGAATTTGTTTGCGAAAGTTAGAGATGAAAAGAAAAAAAAAGAAAAACTTCATAATAATAGAGCGTGACGCTGATTAAGATTGTGACAAATTTTGAATGAACTCCTAATAGTGACGTCTGAATTCTAAAAGAACGAAAAAATAAATCGTGATTTTGTTTTTTACATCCACTGGGACCTTCTTCAAATTGTACAAACAGCAGGAGTTTAGAATAAGATGCATCAGTACAAAGATTGAACACAGGAAGGGACATAAGATCTGGCCAGCCAGCTTTGAAGCTTCAGCATCTGTGAAGTCGGTTAGAAGTTCTGCTGCCGGCGTTTCTTCGCATCCATGGCGTCAAGGATGGGTTGCCTCTTGGCCGTGTAGCGCTGCCGCAGTTCTTCAATCTCTCGCTCCATCATGGGGTCCAGAGCTGTAAGACGCATCTGGAGCTCCTCAAAATCGAGGTTTTTCAGCTTCACAGACAAAAACGAACAGTAAATAATTTGATTTAGCTTTATGCTAGGGGTGTCATGATAAATTGATCTCTGCAATTTATTCCGAGGTTAGTTTTTAAACAGCAGATGATGCTATTGGCTAGTTTTTTCTAAAGAAGAGCACTTGTACATTCACCTTAGTAATTTAAGTGGTTAAAGGTACTTACACCTTGGCTTTTATGCTTTTATAAAAAGAAATTAATGTGAACAGCTCACTGTGAACACTCCTGTAATTTGCTTTATGAACGATTATTTTAAATTCAAGTGGGGTGTGTGTGTGTGTGTGTAAGGAACTGGACGCAAGCAGCACCATCTGCTGTTAATTCCTAAGAATCAGAATCGATTCAAGAGAGAATTGTGATGCATTCAAAAAATTTTTTTTTTGCAGAATCGATCCACGATTTGATTTATCGTGACAGCCCTACTTTATGCATAAACAGTGAATAAAAAAAGAACACAAAAGCACTTACAAAATCGAAATCTCCATCTTGCGGCACTTTCCAATTATCAGGGAAAGCTGTTTTGGAAATTAAACACGGGTCCTGCTGGTTGTGATTGTAACCCTCTTGTGCTTTATTTGAGTCTTGCTTGTCAAAGTAGTCCATGAAGGATGGACGTTGAATTTGCTGAGCTGTAGGATTTCCTATTTAGAGCAAAAAAACAAACAAACAAACAGCAGATTAAACATTTCTCAAAGCAGCACAGAAGGGTTTTTAGGGATAGCTCACCCAAAAATGCTAAATTCTGTCATTAATTACTCACCCTCATGTCGTTCCAAACCTGTAAAACCTTCGTTCATCTTCGGAATACAAATTAAGATATTTTTGATGAAATCTGAGAGCCTTTGGGAGACGTGCCGCGTTTTTTTTGCCGTGGCGCCAAACGCCCTCACGAAAGAAGAAAGCCATCGTGTTTACAACTGACAACGAGCGCTTATCAAGATCAACTATGATCAGCACTGGATTTGCACAAGTATGTGAAAAATGTAAAGTTTGCCGCATAGAATCTTTAAAATATGTCAGAGTCTGTTGTTGTGGCGACATTTCCACACCCCTAAACATGATGTGGCACAAAACGAAACGTGAGTCAGTCATATACCCTCATGGGCAGGTCTTGGCCATTCAAAGCAGCCAAAGTTCCCTGACCTCCTGCAATCAGTCTGAAAATCTGGCTACGTGAGACTAGGTGGTGCCGACCAACAATGCATTTTCCCTCACATATGTATCTCATATATGGACTTAACATCGTCTGCTGCTCAATATGCAGCATTAAATTAAAATAAATAAAGTTTGGATCTACACCAGAAACCCAAAATATCTATAATGCTTACAAGAATACATCTTAAAATATAAATGTAGGTACAATTAGCATCAAGCTACATTTGCAAATTTATGTGATTATTAATGTTTTTATTAAAAACCCACTTTAAATAATCGTTGTGTGAAATTTTCATATTCAGTATAAAAAAAACAAGCCTTAATGCAGAAAAAATGAAATTGCTGAGTAAAATTGATATTTTTGCTTTCCTTGCACACAAAAAATATTCTTGTGTCATAAAATTAAGATTGAATCACTGATGTCACATGGACTATTTTAACGATTTCCTTACTACCTTTCTGGGCCTTGAACGTGTCAGTTGTGTTGCTGTCTATGCAGGGTTAAAAAGCTCTTGGATTTCATCAAAAATATCTTAATTTGTGTTCTGAAGATGAATGAAGGTCTTGCAGGTTTGGAACGACATGAGGGTGAGTCATTTTCATTTTTGGTTGACCTATCCCTTTATCGTAAAGAAAAAGACATAAACACTCACTCTTCATTGAGCCGTGATCTTCCATTTCATCATTATCATCATCATCACTGTTGATGACCATGGTGCCCAAATCCGACTCCAGCATAGTGCTGCCATGTTCAATCATGGTCTGAGCGCCATCGCTCATAGTGCCTGTGGCTCTCATGGTCCCAGCGCTCTCTGAACCAGACTTCACCATGGTGTGGGAATCCACTTCCACTTCCTCATCCTGCACAGTGCAGTCACATACGACATCAGCTAAAACGCAAACGCTGATGTCAACCAAACAACTAATATGCCACGCCTGTGAGTTATCTCACCGAGTTCTCGTCATCCTCCTCCAGCTCTCTCTGCTGCTCCTGTTGTCTCTTGGCCTTCATCTCCATGGCCTCTGTGATGAGATCCCGCAGGATGGTCACTGGCTTAGCACTGGTTATAAATGGATGCTGCCGAATAGACAATGCAAAACATACCAGATATTTATAATCACGACTGTGTGAATCATAAAGAGGAATTAGTAGTTCGCAATATTTTTGGCTCTTCCCATACCTGCAGCAGTTGAGTGGCCGTTGCTCTTTGCTCAGGGTTCTTAACCAGACATTTCTTCACAAAATCTGTGAAATCGTCACTCCAGAGCTCTGGCTTGCGGAAAGTGGGTGGAGGGTTTGTAGGGATCATAAAAATAGCCTGATGACACACAAAACAAGATATTATCAGAAACCAGTTTCCTGTGAAAATTTAACTTCAGTGACTTCTCTTGTTCCACTCACTCTCATTGGATGAATGTCTGCATAAGGAGGCTTTCCTTCGGCCATTTCTATGGATGTGATGCCGAGAGACCAGATATCTGCCACGCAGTTGTAGCCGATCTCCTGGATTACTTCAGGGGCCATCCAGAAGGGTGTTCCTATAACCGTGTTCCTCTTCGCCATTGTGTCCTTTTGTGGGCATTATGACAACACACAAGTTCATGACACTTGACCAAAATTGATCTTAAAAGATCATGGATGAGAGATAAACTTTTGATTTGGATGCGTAAAAGCTTGAAATAAGTTTTGTTAAGAAATATAATTTATTTATTACGATTTAAATTATAAATGGAATTTTTAATGGATGATTTTGACTCAGTAAAAGAAGTTCTAAAAAAAGAAGCTAAAAACACTAAATTCACAAGTCTCAATTTATGTACTTTTTACAATACATACTGTTTCAAAGCAATTGAATTACAACTTATTTATTTTATAGTTAGTTTTATACTTAAAAAACAGATAAACATGCAAAATACGCTTTTAAATGACTTTACTATTATTCTAAAATATAGAAAAAAGTATTAAAAATGTTGAGTAATACCCAAACCTTAAACTAGTAGTTTATGGAAGATCTGCTTTAAACCAGATAGTTTTAATACTCACGGTAAGTTGTCCAGCCACTCCGAAATCAGCTAGTTTGGCATGGCCTTCTGTGTTGAGGAGGATATTCCCTGCTTTGATGTCCCTGTGGATTTTCCTCATGAAATGGAGATACTCCAGACCTTTTAAGGTGGATTTAAGGACTGTTGCGATTTCATCTTCAGTGAGCTTGTCAAGAAAAAAAAAGGTGTTATTAAACATGTCATGAAGCTGCATTGTGTGTTCATAGCTGTATTTTTATTTACCGTTTTGTTGCGCAGTCTGATGATGTCAGACACCGATCCAGCACCACAGTACTCCATCACAATCCACAGATCGGTGTTCTTGAAATAGCTGCCATAGTACTTCACCACATAAGGACTGTTGAAATACCAAAAAAATCAGTAATGGCAGTGTTGGGAAATAATTCACATACAGCAAATAATAAGATATTAATAAAAGTTACATATGGTTTATTAATGGGCTGTTTTACCTGTCACATTGCTGCATTATGGAGATCTCTTTGATTATCTCCTGCAGGTCTGATTCGACAGGAACTTGTTTAATGGCCACAACCTGGCCTGATTCCTTGTGGATGGCTTTAAAAACACTGCCATATGATCTGAACCAAAAAGCATTCATTATGTTACATTTCTGTACAAAATAAATGTATTGAACATCACTTACTAAGTATAACGGTGATACACACCCTTCTCCAAGCTTTTCAAGGACGTCAAACACTTCCTCAGGCTGCTTGGTAAGACTGTCTTCACTTAGTTTCTTCAGCTTACTGTCATGAACAAAACACAGTCGTTGTTTATTTAATGAATAATACGTCATGGGTCCAGACACTAGAAATTATAATGTAACGTTAACCTAAACTTATATATAGCTAATAAACATAACATAACAACTGATCTTGTAGATGGAGGTAATTACAAACATTAAGATATCATCTCAATAATCCATTCTAGTTCGATGACTCATCTGCAGTTTCAGTTTGGTTGGTAAGATGAGGCCTGTAAATATTAGCCTGACTGATAGCTGGTTAGCCGAACGGATCTTTTCACTTACTTTTTGGGCACCGAATGCTCCATTCTTGTTATTTTAATGAACAGGTATTTTCCGATTAATTTTAAACACTTTGTTTGCTCAGAACCTAAGGAATAAAGCAATAACGCATGTTTTGTTTGGACTTTCAGGAAGCACTAGCTATCTTTCCGTGCCGCCGCTAACAACGATGTGAAGCGAACTGACGTGTGGGATTTTCCGTGACAAACGGCACTTCAAAATAAAAGTCATACGAACGTCATAGAAGTGAAATACGGCAACTACCTGCGATTTATAAAATATAAAATTCGATTATATAACAATTTGTATCAATATAGGACTATATCGCTTAAGGCTTAGTTAGGGTGCAACAATGGATACTTTCATTTACAGTGTTTCAGCAGAAAATCAATTTTACTATCTAATTATATTATCTACACTTCATAAATTTCTTAAAAAGCCAGTTTGAGAGTTACAGTGAATTTGACTTAGTTTCATACTTGTGGAAAAATATTTAATATTGTTTAAAAGTCCCTACATCACGGTTTGATCAGTTATGTGCGGCGATACTGGAGGTACTCGGATGTAAACAACAGCATGGATTGCACTGTTAATGTACTACTGAATACGCCAGGTTCTCAGTCCTGGTCCTGGGGGTTCACTGCTCTGCACATTTTGCATGTCTCCCTTATTTAACACACCTGACTGAGATCATCAGCTAATTAGGGGAGAGATCCATGAACTGAAATAATGAGTTGATGATCTCAATCAGGTGTGTTAAATAAGAGAGACATGCAAAATGTGCGGAGCAGGGGACCCCAGTATAGGACATTTGGTCTTTCCTGACTTTCCAGTTTAGTTCCAACCCTAATCAAACACACCTGTCTGTAATTATCAAGTGCTCCTGAGACCCTAATTAGCTGGTTCAGGTGTGTTTGCTCAGGGTTACAGCTGAACTCTGCAGGAAAGTCGATCTCCAGGACCAGGGTTTAGCACCCCTGGTCTAAACCATGGAAAAAAGGTATGGAAGCTGCTAAATCATATAGAGAAGAACAGGAAAGGGTGCAATATTTTGACAAACTAAATGCAATAGATGGTAAAGGTACGTACGAGCATCATTAATTAAGATATTAGCCTAATATTTCACCTACTTGACTGGAAATAAGAACAAACACAAAATGTCAAGATTCTTGCCCTGGAAATCCTGGTTCAGTTTGGCCAACCACAAATGTCTTTTGTTCCTCAGACACTTTTCTCATTGATTTGTTATAACTTTAGGCAGTCTATAGTGCTCCAAATGTTTTCCCGGTCTGAACGATTAGTACAGCCCAAAACATGACAATAACTGACCATTTTCAACCGCAATAATCAACAAAATATGCACGTTTCGTTCGGTTCAGTGGTGTTGTTTACGTTAAGTGCCGCCAATATGGCTGATTGATAATGTGTTGTGAAAACACTCGATTGGGAGAAATGATGCCAGTGTATGCAAATTCAAACATATAGTAGTGTTCAGTTAGTACAGTTAGTTAGTTCCTGTTCTGTACTATGTTTGGCTGAGTAGTGTTTCAGAGTACAACACTGGGCCCTATAACTTTTTATCATTTAACTTGTTTACAAACCAGAGAGAGTGAGGGGCAGAGTTTACCTAGAGTTTTGTACACCAAATTGGGAAATGGAAAGTGACTCTGTATATGAATGATTACAGAGCGTTTTTTATAGGGAGGGGAAATCTTTGCAACACTAATATGCTGTGCCAAACTATTTGCATGTCAAACTATGGTGACAAAACATGATGCTTTAGCTTCTTTTGGAACTGCTGTCATTGGCAGAGAAGAAATATACAAAACTAACTAGCCAATTAAAACATATATTACACAATATTGTATAAAACCAATATCACACTCACACTTGATCTGCAATGCTGAATATCAGCATACTCAAACTGCTGTTGTCAGACTTGCCAAGTCTGCGGTATTCCAGCAGATTTGGGCTACTTTTAAAGTGTGAAACGGATTGACTTTGCGGAATGCCGCCGGTTGATTTTTCCCCCACGGGTTAATGGTTTGACAATACTGCATGAATTATATTTGACTGAAATGACTATATGGAAAATTTTATATTCTACCAATGATAAAACTGCAGTTGGTAGGGAGCCTTTAAAGGAGAAGTCCACCTCCAAAACAAAGATTCACATATAATGTACTCACCCCCTTGTCATCCAAGATGTTCATGTCTTTCTTTTGAGGAAAACATTTCAGCATTTTTCTCCATATAATGGACTGATATGGTGCCCCAATTTTGAACTTCCAAAATACAGTTTAAATGCGGCTTCAAACGATCCCAAATGCGGTTGTAAATGATCCCAGCCGAGAAAGAAGGGTCTTATCTAGCACAACGATCGGTTATTTTCATTTAAAAAAATACAATTTAAATACTTTTTAATCTCAAATGCACATCTTGCCTTTCTCTCCCTGAACTCTGTGTATTCTGGTTCAAGACAGTTAGGGTATGTCGAAAAACTCCAATCGTATTTTTTCCCTCAACTTCAAAAATCATTTCAAAATCATCCTACATCGCTGCAGAAGTACCGACCAAGTCTTTACAAAGTAAACATGCAAAGAAGATCAAACACCCTTAACAAAAAAGGTAAAACCGCGATATACTACGATTTTGAAGTTTAGGGAGAACATGAGATGGGAGTTTTTCGATATACCACAACTGTCATGAACCGGAACAAAAGCAGTCCAGGCAGAGTAAGACAAGACGAGCATTTGACATTAAAAAGTATATAAATTGTATCACTTTTATTAAAATAACAGATCGTTTCACTAGATAAGACCCTTCTTTCTTGGCAGGGATCGTTTACAACCGCATTTGGGATTGTTTGAAGCCACATTTAAACTGCATTTTGGAAGTTCAAAATCAGGGCACCATATCAGTCCAATATATGGAGAAAAATCCTGAAATGTTTTCCTCAAAAAACATAATTTTACAGCAACTGTAAAAAGTATTTTAGGTATAGGATCTGTATATTTTGAGTTTTGATATTCGGGATAGGGTCATTGGTTTACCTTTGGTCTTTTCGATTTTCCACTGTGCTAGTTTTGTTACGCAGACCTGGCAACCCTGCCAATTGTGGAATTCTTGAGAATGAAGTTCCTTCTTCACCCACAAGAGGGCAGCCTACTACTGGACAGTGGGGACAGTTTGTCACTCCGGGCCCCAGGGCTGTTGTCAGGGCTCCAACTAAACAGCCAATCCCTGGCAAGGTTGTACATGGGGTCGAAGTGCTGCCTAGCAACTGATTATTGGGTTATGGGCTGTTTACCCCATTACAATGGCATTAAGGGGGCTGCAAGGAGAAAGAAGAGAGCAGTCACATTTGTGCTAGTGTATCTATCTAACTATCTTCTGTGTATGTGTCTGTGGGAATGGTCTAGTAACAGCTGTCAGGGAAGCCCATTATTCATTGGCAAGAAGATGCTGACCCAATCAGAATATTATATTTTGAGAGAGGGAGAGAGAGCACATGCAGATAGATTAGAGGGAATGGAGGGTAAGGGAGGAGGGCGGCATGTACATGAGTGCGGGATGAGTGGGGAGGGAGGGAGAGAGGGAGAGGGGGCCAGATATCAACACATACCGCGTCACAGCAGCAGATTGCAGGCAGAACGTCAGAGCAGAGAGGATATAGCCGCACAGAACCAAAGCCAGCACTATCATTAGACACTGAATCAAGAGTATAGCATTGGATACTGTTCTACCTAAAGCTGTGTGGAAGAGAGGTTGTGCATGTGAACAAAGAGAACAGCACGGTGTGATACAGCCCTGGATAAGTGTGCCGTTAATGAGAAGAGTGGGGGAGAATGAGTCTTGACCCTGTTCAGGTCATGAAGGGGCAAGACCCCATGCCCAACACCTGCCCGTCAGCCTCAAACGGCGATAGCAAAGCATCCTGGGATGACAGCAAGGATATCCATGACAATGTGGGTTCTGCAAAGAAGCCCAAATCAGTAAGTGGCCCATTTCACATTCAGTTTGTGCATAGACAACTCTAACATTCATTGTGACGTGATTTGTCCTATCGCTTCTGTCCTTTTTCTGGTGAGGTCACACTTTTGCAGGCTTGAAGTGTTTACATACAGTAGTGCACGTGTTTCAGCACCCACTTTTAAGTCAGACTTTTTTCCAGTCACTAGTGAGCTGTAGCTTGTCAGAACAGCATAATTACGTTACCAAAACATAAAAAGGAGCATAGCCTTTTATGTTGTGATGCCTGGTTGTGGTGTCAGTGTTTGTAAAACAGAAACAGAACAGGTTTCATGGGAAAGGAGGGGGTGATTGCACTATTAGGTAACGGTACAAATGTAAGGAGATAATGCCATTGGAGGTACAGCAGGTGCAGCTCATTCACTGCTTATTTAGAGTGTGCTAACACCACCGTAAAGATATATCGAAATGCCATCTGTCATATGTTGTGTTCATTAAATTAGTGACATTGAGAACTTTGAATGTGTTATTACATACACTTTGGATGGCACAGTTACTTTACCAGACATAAAAACAGCTCATAGTGTGCAACAGGCAGCTGGTCAACACCATGTGGATAATTCCCTTCTTCACCATAGCCTTTAGCTCTATACTTACACTAAGCGTCACTGGCCTTTTCCAGATCTATTAATAACCTGCAATGCCGTTCTCCTCTTTGTTATCCTCTTGTATTCTCCTGTTTCCAACACTTGTACTGATTGCTCCAGACTAACCCAGATATTATTAATGGTTCCTGTTTCCAGCATTGTCTAGTAGTTTACCTGCAGTGGGTATGGAAAGTCACCACCTCAAAGTTTGCCTGTTTGACCTGCGCAGTATGAACCCACATTAACCAAGTGACGGAAATTATAAAACTGTTAAATATTTCCAGCATTATTGACTAAAGACGACGTTACAGTTCATTTACTGCATATACAGTATAGTGTAACTTGTCATGATGGGAACCTGTCGTTAGACAGCTACATATAAATTTTAATATGCACACATACAGTGCCTTGCGAAAGTATTCATACCCCTGCATTTTTTTCACATTTTGTTATGTTGCTGCCTTAAATTGTTTTTTCAATACCAATCACTCCATACACCATAGTGGTTACAGGCTTTAACCTCTTTGCAAATTTACTAAAAATCAAACCCTTAAATTATTCCATTGCATAAGTATTCATACCCTAATCTGGAACAGTTGGAATTGAGCACTGAGTTCTGTGGCAAATTCAGATGAATGACTATGATTTGAAAAGGCATACACATCTTATTTAAAGGTCTAAAACAGCTGAAAAAGCATATTAGAGCAAAAACCAAGCTGTGAGGTCAAAAAAAGTTCGAAACAACCAGGACTCCTCCTAGAGCTGGCCTCCTGGCCAAACTGAGCAATTGATGGAGAAGGGTTTTGGTTAGACTGGTGACCAAGATCCTGATGGTGGAGCTCCATGATCACATGTGTAGATAGGAGAATCCTACAGAAGGAAAAACATCACTGCAAAATCCACCGATCTGGCTTTATGACAGTGTGGCAGGACTCAATCCTCTCCTTAGTGAAGACAAATGAAAACATACTGCAAAGACAAATGCAAAAAAGCATCTGAAGGACCCTCAGACTGTGAGAAACAAGATTGCCTGGTCTGATGAACCTCAATTCCAAGCATCATGTATGGAGGAAACCAGGCACTGCTCATCACCTGCAGAGTACCATCCCAAAAATAAAGTGTGCTGGTAGTAGCTTCATGCTGTGGGGCTGTTTTTCAGCGGCAGGACTGAGGGACTTGTCAGAGTAAAAGGATAGCTCAAACACAGCAAAATATAGAGATAGCCTTAATGAATAATGCCAAATGATAATTGCCAAATGTTGATGTGCAAAGTTTGTTGCATCATGCCCAAAAAGGTTTGAGGCTGGAAAAATAAATGAGTTAAGGGTATGAATACTTATGCAATGTACATAAATGTATGAAGTTGTGACAATTCTGTTTTTTCTTTGTCATAATGGTGTATGGAGTATAGAGTGATGTGAAAAAAGTCATTTAAAGCAGTTTAACATAAGGCAGCAACATTAACTTAGCAAACACCTTACTAACTATTAAGAAACAGCAAATTAGGTGTTTACTGGGGGCAAAGAACATAGTTAAATATGAATATGTGTTCCCTAATCTAAAGTGTTACCATACATGTAAATATTTAGATTTATCTTTGAAATAATAAATGTTTTATAAGTTTACAACTAGCCTTTCTATTTACAAATGTTGACTTAGTAAGATGTTTCCTTTCTGAAAGAAATTCATCCTTTTTTATTCAGAAAGAATGCATTCATTTGATCAAAAAAGTGATTACAAAGACTTTTACACTGCTATGTAAAAAAAAATCAAATTCATTCGAATTAATTTGTCATATTTTAGAAAAATTGTCCACTTGTTATCTCCACATTAAAGCTCCATAACTTGTTAGCTAATAAACATCCACTGGGAAAATACTTAACCTTTCAATATAGCATTGACCCAAAGCACAATTGCAAAGTATCTGCATAGTTCTTCAGAATAATAGCCAGAAATGATTTATGAAATAAGGTTTTCTATCAACTGGTCCCAGTTTCCAAATAAAAATGGACAATTGCTCTTATTTTTAATGAGACTTAACACAACAAAACAACATTTTTGAAGAAGGATTGTGCTTTTCTATGCCCACTTCATATTTTTAAGGAATATCCGCAGTGTAAAAAAGCAGAGCTGGAGCTTCAGTTTCCGCTTGGTCAGAGGGAAAGAAAACAGAGTTTACTCAGTTTATTTACCGGGAGATTGTTTCCTGAGACAAGCTGTTACTAACACTCAATCTTGACCCCCTGTGGTGTGTGTAACTGTATCTGTGACAGTTTAATTAAAGTGTCTCTATATCAAGAGTTTGAACCATGAATAACATTGCATACTACTGAGCAAGCATTTGGGGAGCTTTTTCAAGCACATGGTTTATATAACACCTCTCCACAGGAGAGCTCAACACCTCTATAGGAACAGCCTCTCCTAAATGCTACAATATCACTTACCCATGAGTCTTAGTGAAATACAGTGTCATAACAGCAAGGTTTGGTGGTTCTTTTCTCAAAAACTTTCATCTGTTGTATTCATTTTCTGCCCCATTTGTGTTTTCCTATTCATTTCCAATCATGGTAATCTCTCCAAACCAGAGCTTATGTGTACTGTAATATGCATTACATAACAGGCAAATATGTATACCTGTGACGTGAAGGTTGATATGAAATGTTATTTTATAAAGGGACCTCTGAGACGGGCCAGGAAGGTGGAGGGAGGCATTTTCTTTGTAAGTATTTTCAAAGGGTCATGCAGATTTTCATCTCTGCCGTCTCATTAACAATCTGTGCTGCTTTGCTCTACTAAACGCATGACCTTTTGACCCACAATATGGACCTGCACAAACTAATACGTTAATGCATTTTAAGAGCTCAGTTTGATGGTGCTTTTAGTACTTTGACAGTGTTAAGTCACTGGGTGCAAAGAAAATTCATTTCGAAATCCATTTCTGTCTTCCAGTAGATATATTAGTGTGTCTGCCAGTGGTGTTTAACTGAAGGCAAGAGATACATGCCTTTAAAGGGGTGCTATTATGCTTTTTCACTTTTTGAACTTTAGTCAGTGTGTAGTGTGTATGTTTGGGCATAAAAAAGATCTACAAAGTTACAAATCTCAAAGTCCACACCAAAAGGAGATATTTCATTTTTTAAAAAATCCCTTTTCCAGAACTACAACGAACGGCTCCTTTGGACTACAACGTTTGTTTTCTGTATGCAATGATGTCACAATGTGGTCCATTAGAATATCACCAAATTAAATCCTGCCTACGGAAATTCTAAGGGTAGGGACGAGGTGGGGGATTAGCCAAACTTTAGTGATGCAGCGTGGAGAACCACTTCAACGAAACGCAGCACAGTGGGTATAAACACAAGCATTGACTAGAGTGGCCGCTTCAGAGCTGTAACACGCCACAGACGTGTCCAGTACAGGGGTTGAAACACATGCTGAAGCCGCGATCTACTCCGGTTGCTGCGTCGGAGCTGTAACGTGCCGCAGACGTGTGGTAAGACATTTATTCATCATACAGTGTAGACAGCTTCACCTAATAATGTGAGTGTTTTTTAAAATGCATAAACTTGCACTAAAATAGGCTAGGCTAATCAGTAATGATGTTCTTTGAAAATGTTAGGCTGCTTTTAACCTTATGCTGGAGCTGGTTTTGTGCAATGAAACTAAGTATGTAAATAATTAAATACATTAGCACCATAATATCATGTATTGGCGATCTCGCAGGCTGAGGATAGGACCCAACGCTACTGTAGCGTATTATTTACTCACCCTCCATAGGTGTATATGACTTCTTTCTTTCAGACGAATGCAATCGAAGTTGTATTAAAATTTATCCTGCTACTCCCAAGCTTTAGAATGGCATAGACGGTTCATACGGCTCCGGGGGGTTAATAAAGGCCTCCTGTAGCGAATCGTTGTGTTTTTGTAAGAAAAATATCTATATTTAAAAATACCGTCTAAGCTGTTCGCCAATCGCAATGCAGTGGGACAGCTAACCAATCACAACACATTTCATTTTTCGGAAGGTGGGCCATCATTAAACCTGAAACTAATCAAGCCTTATGTGCCAGTCTGGGAAAAATGTATTGTAATAATGTAAATTATGTTAAAAATAATGCGTTTTTCAAACAAGCATGAAAGCATGTTCTAGTACACCCCCAAAACAAAATCTTTGTAAAAATCTTGTAGACTTTGTAAAAGAGCATAATAGGACCCCTTTAAGTTTTGATGTGCCTGTGCAATGCATTTTTTGCTGAATGCATTAACAATTGTGATTTCCTGCCCACTGCGCAATGTGACGTCGTAGTGACGTGACCCTGACCGACGGACCCAATATAGACATGATCTGCACGTCTATCCGACGTCCAATGTTTAGTGGGTGTGATTGACCACACATGAAAGACAGTAAATGGCAGAATGAAAAAGTAGAATAAGTAGCATAACCACAATATCACACACAGTGGTTTCCAAAGATCTAAGACTCAGAGTGAAGTGAAAATTATTTTTAATAAATTTTTATTACACCCAGACACACAAACACACACACAAATATACAGTATAATAATTATATAAATTATATTACTTATGCAGTTTGAAAAATTAACATGAATTTCATTAATTTACAAACTAAATTAGTGACTTAGAAGTAGAGCAGGAAAAATAATACTGAATATATTATTTTTCACTAAAATAGACCACAGACCATATGGTAATGGTTCTCAACCTTTTGGACTCTGTGGCCCCACTTGTAAAAAACAAGGCCCTAGAGGGCCTATAATGACAAAGCTGCTATTTTTGTTTATAGAAACTAGGAGTTGCAATTAAATAAGAAATCACAATTTTAAAGTTACCTCATACACTAAGATTTTGGCTAGTGGCCACACTTTTAAAAATCTGTCATGTAATCAGTTTTTTGTTTGACCTAGTAGCCCCTAGTGGCTTGAGAACCACTGGTCTATAGACAGTGTTAGGGAGTAAGTTAGATGTAACAGAATCAGGTAATTTAATAATAAAAAAATAATAATTGTAGCTGTAAGCTGTTACAGTTATTGAGTTACTGTGACCCTGGGCCACAAAACCAGTCCTGAGTAGCACGGGTATATTTGTAGCAATAGCCAAAAATACATTGTATGGGTCAAACTGATTTTCTTTTATGCCAAAAATCCTTAAGATAGTAAGTAAAGATCATGGTCCATGAAGATATTTTGTGAATTTTCTACTGTAAATATATCAAAACTTAATTTTTGATTAGTAATATGCATTGCTAAGAAGTTAATTTGGACAACGAGACAAGGCAGTATTTATATTGTTTTGCACCCTCAGATTCCAGATTTTCAAATAGTTGTATCTCAGCTGAATATTGTCCTATCCTAACAAACCATACATCAATGGAAAGCTTCTTTGACTTTCAGATAATGTATAAATCTCAATTTTAAAAAATTGACCCTTATGACTGGTTTTGTGGTCCAGGGTCACAAATGTGTAATTAAATTACAGTTACTTTTGAAAATGTTAACAATTACAAAGGGGGGTTACATCTGAATATTTTCACACAGATACATACAGATTTGATTGATTTCTTTCCAAAATTGCATTAACTACTCTAAAATATGAGACACCAATGTTTCAGGAGTTTAGGACAGTATATGACACATGCTTATTCCATAACTGTTGAATTTCCTATTTGAGCTTATGTACACTACCAGTCAAAAGTTTTTGAACAGTAAGATTTTTAATGTCTCTTCTGCTCACCAAGCCTGCATTAATTTGATCCAGAGTACAGCAAAATATTCTTACTATTTAAAATAACTGTTTTCTATTTGAATATATTTGAATATATAATTTATTCCTGTGTTTTCAAAGCTGAATTTTTAGCATCATTACTCCAGTCACATAATCCTTCAGAAATCATTCTAATATTCTGATTTGCTGCTCAAAAACATTTATTATTATTATGTTGAAAACAGCATAGTAGAATTTTTCAGGTTTCTTTGATGAATAAAAAGTTCAGAAGAACAGAATTTATCTGAAATATAAATATTTCGTAACATTACAGTATAAATGTCTTTATCATCACTTTTAATCAGTTTAAAGCATCCTTTCTAAACAGTATTAATTTCTATATATTTTATTTCAGATAAATGCTGATTTTTGGATCTCTATAAAAAATGTTTTTTGAACAGCAAATCATCATATTACAATGATTTCTGAAAGATGATGTGACACTGAAGACTGGAGTAATGATGCTTAAAAATGTAGCTTTGATCACAGGAATAAATTACATTTTAAAATATATTCAAATAGAAAACAGTTACCTTAAATAGTACCATTATTTCAAAACTATTCTTTTTGCTGTACTTTGGATCAAATAAATGCAGGCTTGGTAAGCAGAAGAGACTCCTTTAAAAATCATTAAAAATCTTACTGATAAAAAGCTTTTGACTGGTAGTGTATATGCTTTAGTTTACAAGATTAAATGTTTTTTTGTCCAAGGCATTGTTGGATGCCAGTGTTTCCTGTGCTTTAAAATTAAATTATTATAATCTTAACTCTAGTGATGAAGGATTTTGACAGTCTGACAGTAATCAGTGTTTGTAAGGTTAACCCTGAAAAATGTTGAAAACGTATAGAAGAATAATCAAAAAGTAATCAAGTGTAATCAGTTATATTACTTTAATAAATTATTTGAAATAGCTACACTACTTATTACATTTTAAATAGGGTAATCTATAATCCCTTACATTTCCAAAGTAACTTTCCCAACACTGTATAGGACATATATAGGACTTTTTAAAGTTTTCCTAAAACACTCTGATTGTTTGCATTTTTACAATTTCCCCCCTAAACATGAACTCCCGTCTTTTATTCTCATGTTTCAGTCTGGTTCAGAAAACTCTAATGTCTATAGGTTAAATATCTCATATAGCTGGTAAGTGGGCAGTTGCAATTCAAACAATTAGGACAGATTTTAAACAGCAGGTCAATGTTCACTTTTCCTGAGCTGTAAAGGGCTTTTAGAGTAAATGTTCCCTCTAACAATGTGCTGAATAGTTCAAATCTCATCCTGCTGCCCCAGCAGCCCATTCCCTCTGTAATGTAGCGGCCACTTATCTACTGTCATTTCCACAACCACCTGAAATACCCTATCATTAAAACATTTCCCAGTCCTGCTCAAACCTCTCAGGATTTCCCAGCATGAGCGAGAGACATGACACGGCTCATCTGGAATGGCAAATCGGTCTCGGTTCTTTGGGGAAAGAGACTTTTAACTCGTCACAGATCAATTTACACAGGCTTGTCCTTTTCCCATAACCCCCCAGGCAGTACATGTCTTGGGTTGGAGGGTTGTCGTTCGGTTGAGGGCGTGTTGAACAGCATGAACAGCGGTCTGGGTGCGTCATGCGGTAGCCCCTTTCCAAAATTAACTAGCCTTGCTCTTCCTGGTGGTTTCCTGTGACATACTGAGCAGCCAGTAGTCGGCTGACGTGTGGCCATGTGACTATACATCAGCACTGTACATGTTTTATGCTCTGCTGCTGGGAATCACATTACTGACTACATGCCACCTGATGCAGCACCAGCAGTTTCCACTAAATTATATAACACAGGTTGAAAACATTACTTGGAAATTCATTTTAGTTTGATCACTGGATCACTTTCAGTGGTCTGTGTGGCTGCATATGAAATATTGATTGAATAATAAAACTGGGGAACAGAGCTATTGTGATGATCATGATAATCTAAAATTATCCGGTCCTGTCTGATCTACTTTGAAACCGGAGATCCTAATGTGCTCTTCATTAATCACACTATCCGTGCCTTCTCACCTAAAGAGATAATCTGTAATGACGCATGATTGCTTGCTGTGGAGAGATGACTACTGCATTTCATACTGTTCTTTCAGCTGCTTTATGCACTCTACAGAATACATTTGTTGCTGGTTCTTTTTAAAGGGATAGCTCACCCAAAAATAAAAAAATGACCACTTTTTGTAACTACACTCTTAAAAATAAAGGTGCTTTAAAAGATGTTTCACAGCGATGTCACAGAAGAACCATTTTTTGATTCCACAAAGAACCATTCAGTCAAAGGTTCTTCAAAGAACCATCTCTTATTCCCTTTTCATAATCTGAAGAACCTTTTTTTCGCCACAAAGAACCTTTTCTTCAGATGTTAAAGGTTCTTTATGGAACCGTTTAAACCAAAAAAGTTTCTTCTATGGCATTGTGAAGCACTTTTATTTTTAAGAGTGTAGTGGTCAATGTGACTTGAGCTATATTTTAAGTCATCTGAAGTCATGTGATACCTTAGTGGCATTGTTATTCAATAATTTATCCCTTCATGTGAGTTTATGTATATTAAAATGTGGTGTATTAGGGATATGTTAAAATGTTGAAAGACATGTTGAAATCAATAGTTCACACAAAAATGACATGAACGATGATGAATTTCATTTTTAGGTGAACTACTGATTTTAACATGTCTTGCCAGGTTTGAAGTCAATGATCTCAAATGTCACTGGTTATTATATTGAACAGTGTTGTTATTGTTTTTTCAAAAGTAAAACTATTGAAAATCTTTTTTTGCTTTGTTAACTGAAATAAAGCTCAAATAGATAGATAAATAGATAGAGGAAAAACATAAACTTAAAATTTTTTTTTAATGAAAATTAGAAATGTTGTCTTTAAGTGAAATAAAATAAGTTTAAGTTGCAGTGCAAAATGACTAAAACTGAAATAAATATAAATGAATGCTAAATAGAATTATTTAAAAAATGAAAATATTAGAGATTATAAAAAATTACAAAAGCACATTACTAAAATTACTAAGAGTACACAATACAAAGATAATCATATTAATATATCTAGTTTCAATATGTTAGATTTAAGGCTGCATTCACGCCATCTCGTAATTCCGAGATGAAAACACGTGACATTCTACTCTATCTGAATTATGAGTTTCTATAACAACACTATCAACGCCAAAGCCCTCACGTGCTCCTGAACTCGTAATTACAACTTGTAAACTCGGAATGTTCTGAGAGTTACGACTTGGACCAGTGACAGATGTACCGCGTGACCGCCACGACATGACGTGAAGGCAGCATTAGTATGCCCATATTCAAATCAAATAAATGGAAATTAAGAGCCATAGTGGAGATGAAGATTATTAGTGAAAAATTCTTTTAAAAGAATCAACGCAAATGATTTGACTTCAGAAGATTTGTGACAGTGCACAAGTCATATAGACCACTTTTCTGAAATTACAGCACTTGCTTTAAACAAACAGAAGAACCAGGTGTCCTGTACTTATGTGTTACATACTCAAAATTTTTGATGAATGTCTCATAGCTCTTTTATTATCTCTATTCAGCCCAAACCAGAGAATGCAGTCACCATTGCTGTGTCGTCGCGTGTTTTGTTCCGCACAGAGAAAGAGCAGAAGGTGTTTGAGCAGAAAGGAATTGAGGAGTACCTCAGGTATCAGGTGGAGCACGAAAATGAGCCCTTTGCTCCTGGCCCAGCATTCGCATTTGTTAAGGTAATAATGCACAATGATATCTGATGACCAAAAAATATAATGCCTTATCAGCAAAAACTAGGACATTGCCTTAAAGGTACAGTTCACCCAAAAATTAGAATTCTGTCATTAATTACTCACCCTCATGTCGTTCCAAACATGTAAGACCTTCAGACATCAGAACACAAATTAAGATAAAATCTGAGAGCTTTCTGATCTTGCATAGACAACAACACTGCTGACACATTCAAGACCCATGGTAGTAAGGACATTGGTGAAACAGCCTATGTGACATTGGTAGTTCAACCATAATGTTATGAAGCTACGAGAATACTTTTTGCGCACAAAGACAATTTCTTCTCTTCTGTGTCAGTCTCAGCCGTGCATTTACGAGAGTACCAAACACAAATGCGTAGTTGCTTTCCTGTCTATGCAGGGTCAGAAAGCTCTCGGATTTCATAAAAAAATATCTTAATTTGTGTTCCGAAGATGAATGAAGGTCTTACGGGAACCACATGAGGATGAGTAATTAATGACAAAATGTTGGGGTGAACTATCCCTTTAACCGTATTGACTGTAATATTGTCACTACTCATCCCACAATCTACTGATTACAATATTTGGTTATACTCCTTATTTTGCTTGCTTTCTCAGGCACTGGAGACCGTAAACAGCCGGTTACGGGAGCTCTATCCAGACAGCGAGGAGCTTTTTGATATTGTGCTGGTAACCTATAACCATGCTCATGTAGGCGTCAGACTCATCAACACCATCAACTACCACAGTAAGTATATTGCTGACCCTCCAATAACCTGGATTCATACTTTCCATAAACATGTACATGATCAGAAAGGTCCATTCTTGTAAACACAGTGCTGCCCCTTGGGTAATCAAAGTTGACAATGAATGATAATTATTAAAGGAACAGTTCACCCAAAAATAAAAACTGTCATTCCAAACCTGTATGACTTTTCTTTCTTCTGTGGAACATAAAAATCTTTTGAAAAATGTCGTCAACAATCATTAACCAACAATCTTCACAGATTGTTTTACAAAAGAAAGAAAGTCATTAAGGTGAGTAAATGATGACAGAATTTTTATTTAGGGATAAACTACTCCTTTATTTATTGCAAAAACTGAAAAGAAATAAAATTATTATTCATATTAGAAACTTACATGCGTTTTGGTAGGCAGAAAAAAGGCTAAAAGGCAGATCAGCATGGAATCATAAACCACAAAACAGTAAAATACTGCTATGCATGATTAATAGTCAATAAGTCAAAGGCATCGGATGGAAACTAACAACTTGATTCTGAGGACACAAAACTGTAAATGCAAATGTTTTCTTAGAAGATAAATCTCCAGCTGGCCAATCATATCTTCCCACAGAGATGCATGTGACACCTCTAACCTTTGTATCACAAACCAGCCACTTCCTGCTCAGTTCCCTGCAGCGCCCCAGCTGGACTGGTTTTGATCATTCCGGTGGCTCACTGAAGAAAAAACAAACATCTCTCCATCCTTTGGCCTGTCTTTGGACAAAACAACAAATATGCGGATATGAACTGACGTTTCAAAAACCATTTGAAGTCAGAACTTCGTGTCCCGAACCATGAAAAATGTTAGATGTTTGTTGGATAATAAATGTGGGTCTAATGCTGCAATAGTTCCAAAGCCCATCGCTGTAAGAAAGAAAGCAAAAATTACACAAAGAATACAACAAATAAGAATAGACCTATTTTATCTAATCTAAAGCCCAATAATTATTTTTCCAATTTTGGGGGGGCTTTGAAACAAGATCCAATCAGATTACATGAAAGATTATTTGATCTAAAATGTCAAGAGTGTTGAAAATGTCTCTCATATTTCTGTCCTAATCTCACTGGGGAACATTAACCCTGTTAGCTTATAAATGCATACACATTAGGGCTGGGTAATGACACAAATTTCACTATTTGATTTGATTCACATGCTTGCGATTTAGATTCAAATCGATTTAATTCGATATAGATTATTTTGAATATGTATCAGTTACAGTACATGGCAAATTTTCTCAAGAGAAAAAACTTCCAACTAATGCTGTAGAATATGCATGAGAGTCAATTGGTACTACATTACATTACATATGTAGTTGGTACTACATAGGGTATATTGACATCTTTCCGCTTCTGAAACACTGATTGAGCGATTACATGAGACTATTTATTGGATGGAAGGTGTGCTACAATGTTCCGTTCAATGCAACGATGGTTTATTGGTACTCTTGATAATGGCAGAAGCTCTGTAACTCAGGGGAGAAGAATTGTTGAATAAAGTTATTTTAGTTTTTTTATACATAAAAAAAGTATTCTCATAACTTGTCACATAGGTGATTGTGTCGATGTTCTTGGTACCTTTCTGGACCTTGAAAGTGTCAGTTGCGTTGCTGTCTATGCAGGGTCAGAAAGCTGTCGGATTTCATCAAAAATATCTTAATTTGTCTTCTGAAGATGAACAAAGGTCTTACGGGTTTGGAACGACATGAGGATAAGTAATTAATGGCAGAATTTTCATTTTTAAGTGAACTATCCCTTTAAGAATAGATATCATTTCATAAAAATGAGAATCTATTTAAACTGTGAAATCAGTAATTTTTTTTTACCCAGCCCTAATACACATTCCTAATACTCATATTCAAACATAGTAGAATTATTTAGCAATAGCAATAAATAATCTGACATTATATGGAATGGTTTTTCTGATTTCTTTGACGTCTCAAGTATTGTAGCATCATCAGCCAATCACATACCATTGAACTTAATGCATTTCTTTTCTTTTGAGCCTTTTTATCTCGTTTATCTAATTTTTTATCTCATTATTTAACGGCTCTCGGGAATACTCAATTCTGATTGGTCAGTCACAGCATCCTGTGGTCACAGGTCACACATTTTTGTATAACGAGGCTAAACTGTATATTTGACACTGTTCCTGTCATTCACCCTCCTACTTGGTGCACTCAGCAGTTTCTTTTTTTTAAAGATAAAATAAATCAATATTTAATGATCATTTATTCATTTATTTGCTAAGTAGCTTTAGAAAGTGTGATAATCTACCCAAAGTGATCATCATCCTAAAATATACCCCATTAGGACGATACAAGACCCCACCACTCTGTGTCGTGATTTGGATGGGGGTTCATTTTATGATAATGATTAGCTGGCTGTACCTTATCCTTTACTTTACTCCAGTGCAAACTTGGCTTTACATGTCATGTAAATTAAACCTACTGCTGATGCCTTACTGAGCTGGCACCCACGCACTAATGTGTCAGAGGCTAAAAGGAGCACATTACCCCAACATTTCCCACCAGTGTAGGCTTTCCATCTGTTAAACAGTTCATAAGTGAGGTGTCGAAAGTGAAATCTTCTAATTGAAAACTGTGACAATTTAAACACTGTTTAACTAACTAACTGTTTAACTAACTCTTTTCTTTTCTAACAGCATTTCCCCTCATTAAAGGAGAACTCCACTTCCAGAACAACAATTTACAAATAATTTACTCACCCCCTTGTCATCCAAGATGTTCATGTCTTTCTGTCTTCAGTCGTAAAGAAATTATGATTTTTGAGGAAAGCATTTCAGGATTTTTCTTCATATAATGGACTTCATTGGTGCCCCGATTTTGAACTTCCAAAATGCAGTTTAAATGCAGCTTTAAAGGGCTTTAAATGATCCCAGCTGAGGAAGAAGATCTAACGAAACGATCTGTCATTTTTTTTCAAAAAATAAAAATTTGTATACTTTTTAAACACAAAAGCTCGTGTAGCACAGGTTCTGGGATGCGCGTTCAGGACACTACGTACTATTGAATCACGTCGAAAAGGTCACGCAGAACTACAGACCCAGTGTTTACAAAGGGAACGCGCAAAGACTAAGAAAGTGCAAGTAAGTCAAACGCTGTTTACAAACAAAAAGCTACAATGATGTCGGACAATTCTGAAGTTGTAGGAGAAAATAAGATGGAGTTTTTTGCCATTTTTCTAACTTTTTGAGCCAGTGAACAGACGATGAACTTAGATGTGATTCGTAGTAGTGATGGAAAGTTCGGATCATTTTACCGACTCTGACCTTTAAGTCTCGTTCAGCAAAATGAACGAATCTCTTTTCGAGTCATTTCGTTCATTTTAGCAAAATATAATTAAAATGTTACGTTACTTCCCTAACACAGCTACTGCTTACACAAACGTTGATCACACTACAAACAAGACAAAACTGTAATGCTATAAGAAACAGAAAAGATTAATTCATTGTTTACCTGGGTCTTTAGTCTATGATTAGCTCATCTCACCTCTTATCTGACAAGTTTTCGGGTTTGAGTCGTTCGTTTATCGCATGACAGCAACATAAGATGAGCGAACGACTCGAAAAACCCGAAGACTCGAAACAGGTGAACTAATTCCAGTACAGAACCTAATAGGATGTTGCGCATGCGTGACTGAATGAATCACTCCCTGAGACGACTCTTCCCGAGTCACATTAAAGATCCGTTCAAATTGAACGAATCATTCAAGAACACGCATCCCAGAGCCTGTGCTACACAAGCTTTTGTGCTTAAAAAGTATACAAATTTTTATTTTTTAAAAAAAATGACAGATCGTTTCGCTAGATGAGACCCTTCTTCCTCGGCTGGGATCATTTAGAGCCTTTTGAAGCTGCATTTAAACTGCATTTTGGAAGTTCAAAATCGGGGGCACAATTGAAGAAAAATCCTGAAATGTTTTTCTCAAAAACCCTAATTTCTTTATGACTGAAGACAGAATAACGTGAACATCTTGGATGACAATGGCATGAGTAAATTATATGTAAATTGTTGTTCTGGAAGTGATAGAAAAAGGTTTTACAGATTAAGAAGCTAATACTTCTAAGGGATAGTTCACCCAATAATTAAAATTCTGACAGTAATTATTCACCCTCATATCATTCCAAATCTGTAAGACCTTCGTTCATCTTCAGAACACAAATTAAGATATTTTTGATGAAATCTGAGAGCTTCTGACCCTGCATAGACAGCAACACAACTACCACGTTCAAGAAAGGTAGTAAGGACATCGTTAAAACAATCCATGTGACATCAGTGGTTCGACCTTCATTTTATGAACCTACAAGAATACTTTTTGTGTGCAAAGAATACAAAAATAATGACTTTATTTAACAATTTCTTTCATCAAAAATACTTTACTTTGTATTCTAAAGATGAGCGAAGGTCTTACAGGTTTGGAACAATATGAGGGTGATTAATTAATGACAGAATTATCATTTTTGGGTGAACTGAAAAGGATTTGTTTTCCGTTTTGTTTTATATTGCATCCATGCCACTAGATGTCACTATAAACCATAAACTCAGCCACATTTACTATTTACTGATCAATTCAGTATACACACTTTTTTTGTTCACATGTACATACCCTTTCAAAAGGTACTAATATGTACCTTTAAAGTACTCTTTATGGGTAAATATAGTACAAAGGTGTACCTTTTGAAAGGGTTCTGCCTCAGTGACAGCTTTTGTAGAGTGTGTTCTAAATTAAAACAGCAATAAAAAGCATTAGACTGGATGCTGGCTATGACAATAACTAATTAAATGTGTAACAATACCTTGAATGCAATGTAAGTTGCTTTGGATAAAAAGGTTTGCCAAATGAATAAATGTAAATGTAATAATATCCAGAGCTCATGAAATGTTAATTGCTGTTTAATATTCTTCTCTCGTTCCCCAGATCTATTCATTGAGCGGTTCTGCATGACAGGAGGTAGCAGCCCCATTGGGTACCTGAAAGCGTGGCATACAAACTTGTATTTGTCTGCCGATGCTGAAAAGGTTCAGGAAGCCCTCGCTGAAGGTTAGGCCACAGTGAATATGAGATAACACATGCAGCTGCCTAGTACTTAATCTTGTGGCACAATTACATTCAGTAAATCAAAGGAAAAATGTGACATTTTTGTACAACAAGCAGTGCTTACAAGAGACCTCTGATGTTATGTTAATCAGGACAATGTTTCTAAGACTTCTGACAAAATATAGTTGCGTAAAAAGGTTTTAATCAAATTGGATTCACAAATGGTGAGTGTAAGTTATAGAATGTGATGCAAAATTGGTGTAAGTACAGATATGTGATGGACCACAAAACCAGTCATAAGGGTCAATTTTTCAATATTGAGATTTATACATCACATGAAAGCTGAATAAATAAGCTTTCAATTGATGTTTTGTTTGTTAGGATAGGACAATATTTGGCCGAGATACAGCTATTTGAGTATATGGAATCTGAGGGCTCAAAAAAATCAAAATATTGAGAAAATCACCTTTAAAATTGTCCAAATGAAGTTCTTATCAATGCATATTAGTAATCAAAAATTAAGTTTTAATATATTTACAGTAGGAATTTTACTAAATATCTTCATGGAACATGATCTTTACTTAATTTCCTGATGATTTTTCTCATAAAAGAAAAATCAATAATTTTGACCCATACAATGTATTTTTGGCTATTGCTACAAATATACCCCAGCGACTTAAGACTGGTTTTGTGGTCCAGGGTCACATATGTCGTAATGACAACACAGCTCTGAAAAATAACATGAAGAGAACTTAGCAAGAAACCAGTTTAACAATCATGAACAGGTGTGCTTTGCAGACATTAGACTTGTGGTATATTTAGATAGCATTTGAGAGGTAACCTCTCAATGATTTTGAATTATGAAAAGTGCCAAATTACTTAGTGGTCAAAGTGACACCAAAGGAATTTAAATCCTTTGAGCCCCATACTGTATGTTGCATCTTACTGTAGTATAAATAAATGTGTATATAAAATAAGCTAAATAAATCTGACCAAAGTTGGGAAACACATTGAACTCCAGATCGACTTAACAATCCAATGACCTATTTGCTTTACTCAGGGTTAATGGGTCCTAATGTCTTTAAAGGACACTCTTTAAATGTCATTCATCACTCTGCTTTTTCCTTTAGGCTGGTGAGCTTTATCTTTGTCTTTGTGTTTTCTTACAGGGATTGCAGCAGCCACCATGTTTATGCCAGAAAAACAAATCGAGGTGTCCGAGACCCAGCTGAGAGTGGCATTCGATGGCGACGCTGTACTTTTCTCTGATGAATCTGAGCGCATTTTTAAGGCCCACGGCCTGGACAAGTTCTTCGAGCATGAGAGGGAAAATGAAAACAGATTGCTAGATCATGTATGCATTTTTATTGTTACCAATATGAGCTGTTTATATTTTAAATGCATTTTAAAGGAATAGTTACACTACCAGTCAAAAGTTTTTAATGTTTTTTTTTAAAGAAATCTCTTGTGCTCTCCAAGCCTGCATTTATTTGATCCAAAGTACAGAAAAATAGTACAAATATTTTAAAATAACTCTTTTGTATTTTAATATATTTTGAAATGTAATTTATTTCTGTGATTTCAAAGCTGAATTTTCAGCATCATTACTAAAGTCACATGATTCTTCAGACATCATTCTAATATTCTGTTTTGCTGCTCAAAAACATTTATTATTATTATTATGTTGAAAACAGCTAAGTAGAATTGTTCAGGTTTTTTAAATGAATAGAAAGTTTAGAAGAACAACATTTATCTGAAATAGACATCTTAATTATAATAATACAAAAGCTTTTTATTTCGATAAATGCTGATCTTTGGATCTTTCTATTCATCAAAGAATACTGAAAAAAATATATTCAGCTGTTTTAAATATTTATTATAATAAATATTTCTTTAACTGCAAATCAGCATATTAGAATGATTTCTGAGTAATGATGCTAAAAATTTTGCTTTGATCACAGTACAAATATTTCACAATATGCTGCTTTCGCTGTATTTTGGTTCAAATAAATGCAGGCTTGGTGAGCATAAGAGAATTCTTTAAAAAACGCGAAAATAAAATTTGCTGAACATGTATTTAGTTTGTTTCTTCTTTGTAGAAATTTAACATTATATAACTTGCTCACCAATGGATCCTTTGCAATGAATAGGTGCCGTCAGAATGAGAGTCCAAATCTTGATCTGTGCATATTTCTCCACTGATTCAGATGAAACAACATTTTCACTGGAGAAAGCAATGATGTTTTATCCAGACACAACATCTGAAGTTAAAAACATGCAGCTTTTCACTTCACAAGATATTAATTGCTGGATTGGAGTTGTGGTTTACTTATGGGTTCTTGTGATGCTTTTATCAGCTGTTTGAACTCTCATTCTGACGGCACCCATTCACTCCATGATCCATTGGTGAACAAGTGCTGTAATGCTAAATTTCTCCAAATCTGTTTTGATGAATACTTTATATCTGTCTGCCTCACAGGGGCCACTGAAAGGTTTCCTGGAAGTGCTCGGGAAGCTTCAGAAGAAATTCTACGCTAAAGGCCACCGTCTGGACTGTCCCATTCGCACCTACCTCGTGACAGCCCGCAGTGCAGCCAGCTCAGGCATCCGTGCCTTAAAGACTCTCCGTGCCTGGGGACTAGAGACAGACGAGGCTCTTTTCCTGGCCGGGGCACCAAAAGGCCCCATGCTGGAGAAAATCCGGCCCCACATCTACTTTGATGACCAGATGTTTCACGTGGAGGGTGCTGTAGAGATGGGTGCCATTGCTGCCCATGTGCCCTATGGGATTGCACAGAAATACCCTCATAAAAAAAGCACCAATGCAGGAAAATAAACAAAAGACACATTATGTTCTTATTTTGGAAGCGACGTTCAAGTTGCAGACATCTTTATTTTGTAAACTCGGTTGTGCACTCATTGGATCAGGACCTCAGTATTCTCTTGGCCTTTTTCTGTGACCTATGCAAGGACACACACAACATTTAACCAGCTAAAGATTCAACCCAGTGTTGTTCTTCTTCACTGCCTCACTATCAGTAATTCTGTACATGACTATGCATTATGATCAAAATTTGACCAGTATGCCGCTGCTGAAGCACTGCAATGAATGGTCATTTTCATCTAAGCATATGTTTCTCAGCAATAGTTTGTCGAAATATACATGACATCAACTTACTGTTAAAATGGAATGTGTGCTGCTATTCCTATATGTAAAGTGAATATGTAAAGTGACAAAGGAAAAGGAGTGAATCTGAAATGGTGTTTACACAGTGTGTGTTTTGAACCACACCTACCAGTCAAAAGTTTTTGAACAGTAAGATTTTTCATGTTTTTCAAAGAAGTCTCTTCTGCTCACCAAGCCTGCATTTCTTTGATCCAAAGTACAGCAAAAACAGTAACATTTTGAAATATTTTTACTATTTAAAATAACTGTTTTCTATTTGAATATATTTTAAATTTTAATTTATTCCTGTAAATTCAGAGCTGTATTTTTAGCATTATTACTCCAGTCACGTGATCCTTCAGAAATAATTCTAATATTCTGATTTGATATATATATATATATATATATATATATATAAGCTCTATGCTTTTGAATGGTATATATATAAAGCTTTTTATTTCAGATAAATTCTGATCCTTGGATCTTTCTATTCATCAGACTGTTTTAAATATTGATAATAATAATAATATATATTTCTTTAACAGCAAATCAGCATATTAAAATGATGGCGTAATGATGCAGAAAATGTAGTTTTGATCACAGGTATAAATTATATTTTAAAATATATTCAAATAGAAAACAGTTATTTTAAATAGTAAAAATATTTCAAAATTTTACTGTTTTTGCCATACCTTGGATCAAATAAATGCAGGCTTGGTGAGCAGAAGAGACTTTTTTTTAAAAAAAACTGTTCAAAAACTTTTGACTAGTGTAATTCAGCAATGTACTGTGATGGTGTTCTTGTTTATTACTGTAGATGGTGTTGTGTGAGCAAAAGTACAGTATTCTTTTATGTAATCTAATGTATGTGGTCGTATATAATGAATGGAGTGTTAGTTTGTAATGTAATATTTAATACTGAAGAGAAGCCATAATATTTTACATATGATATGAAGATGAAATATTCAGAATCTATAGAAAGCCAAAAGTAGTGAATGATATATTTCATTTTTACAGTGATAACTGTACTTTTTTGATTTTATTATCTGCATTCAATATACATTATTATTTAAAAGTTTGGGATTAATAATATTTTTTGGAAGGAAAATTAATAATTTTATTCAACAAGGATGCATTAAATCAATCTAAAGTGACAGTAAATACATTTAAAAATCCTGAAAAATAAGTATCACAGTTTCCAAAAAAAAAATTAAGGCAGCACAACTGTTTTCAATATTGATTATAATAAGAATCGTTTCTTGAGCAGCAAATCATTATATAAGAATGATCTCTGAAGGATCATGTGACACTGAAGACTTAAGTAATGACTAAAGCTGCTGAAAATTCAGCTTTAAATTTCGCAATATTAGTGTTTTAATGTATTTTGATCAAATAAATGCAGCCTTGATTGAGTATAATGAGAGACTTCTTTCAAAAACATTAAAATATTGTATCAACTCCGAACTTTTGAATAGTGGTGTTTAAATATACACACACAAATTTGACATGGGTGGTTATATTATGTTATTTATAGGAAGGAAAGTTAAGGTATGTGAAAGAAAGTGTGAAGGAATAGAAGTGGTCACATATGTCTACAGATGTCATCCAAAGAAAGAAAATCCCCTTGCTAGTTAATTTGTAGAAACAAAAGTTAAACTGTGCACTATTTCTACTGGGCTTTATTACCTGCCAGATACATTTGTAATGTAGTTAATATCCTTTCTTGTTTACACATAATCCTTGGCTTGGCAACTAGCACACAAATAAAAGTGATCATCATTATGGTTTAATCCAGAATTGGCAACTGTCCATTTGTGCTTTAGTAATAATTTCCTGCTTCTTATTTACTGGTTTATTCACGTTTCTTGTGCCTTGTCTTCCCGTGCTGTTAAGTAATGTTTTGCAGCATCTGTCCTATATAAACATTATTGGAACAAATTGTGTTGACGTCAGTATTTAGTCTGCCTCTTTAAATTAATCCACCTCTCATTGTTAAATCTACACGAAATGTGTCTAGTTGCCTCCTCCATAACTGTCTGCTCATTTACAGATCTGTCACTGTGCAGTTATGGATAATATGGATTGAGAATGTCAATATTATGTAGGACAAAACATATATAATGCTATACAATTTCAAAAGAGGTCTATGTAAGTGATCTGAGGTATATTCAGGTAAATTGGGTCACCTTTTAAAATTATGATAACTGTTCACTCTATTTGTAGTCACGATCTGTCAAACAATATCTTACAGCCATTTTCGGATTCTAAGAAAATTGCTTAACAACTTTTAATGTCATGGATACAACGATGTAGTCAAAGACATTTCCAATACCGAATAAACTTTCTATTCATTAAACTGTACAATACAGAATAAATAAAGTCATTAACCCAGAGAAGCAAATATCATTTCAGCTTACATTGTGCTCTATCATAACTGCAAATTGGACATGGAGAACATATTGTTCTCTTATACAGGATGTTCTGTTCTGACTGAATGAAGAATATTGGTTTTTGCATTTAGGAACTAATGTTAAAATCTACCTTTATACAAAAGGTAAAATTTCAAGGAATGCAGAATTTTATGAGGACACAGAACTTTTGTGTCCATGTGCAACGTGGCACAAAAAAGTCTTATCACCGTCAGCATATTTCTCCTGCAAATGCTGTACAGACAAAAGACTAACTGCATAATAGTCCTTCAGCTGTTCCTTGTTCAGTATAAAGAATGAACTGTTTTATAAAATACAATTTTTGTATTTTTTAGAATATATTTGGCATGCACCTCCTCAGCATCACAATAGGTGGCAGCAAAGCTTTATAAGATGCTCAATGATGGCAGACGGTCTAATGCCTAAAACAAGATTAATTAGTACTATCTTTTAAAACATTGATAAATAAGAAGCATTTATATACTTACGGCATTTATTAACTTGCTCATCATCCTGATGTATGTGACGTCTAAGATTTGCTGGAGGTTGCTGTGTGAGAGTCTAAAACCAGAAGTAAATTTGTCAGTGTCCAAGCACTTGTTAAATTCAGTGAGGTTTTGAAACTAAAAAGAGAAGAAATGAATGCTCTCTCTGTTGATCGTTGCTGCTGGTGCCAATTACCCAAAAGCCTCGCCAAACTGCAAGCGCAGATAAACTAGAGGACTATCAAGCAACTGTGTCTCTGAGGCGCCATCGTGGTAATGAGGCCATCGTTGTCCACCCCATGTGTAGTGATTGATCAGAGATCGTTTCCATTTTATTACTTTGGAGAAGTGCTGGGGAGGGACTACTGCCATCTGGCTGACTTTATTAATACACTGTTCTCAAACAGTCTGTAAATAAGCAAATGAAAGTCTGCTGCTAAACGGAATCTCAATGAAAAAGCTGTCTAAAACTGATTAAGAAAACTAATTTAGGGTGCATTTTAACAGCTTTATTTCAAGTGCAAAGCTGGACTTGAATGTTCAAATTAAATATTAAAGTATGTGTAAAGGCAATTCAGAGTTGTTTCTAAACACATTATAGATGTTAGAAATGTATTGCTAAAAAACACCCATTACAAAGACTAAACTATGTAGTAATGAATTGTGGAGTTAGACTATTAAACAGTTTTCCACCATTTTTGTGTTCAGGATTTTGTGGGCGGGCCTAAAATGTCTGAGTATAGCCTCTCCCCTAACACTATAATAACTAGAGTGTATAGACCAATTGTTGTGGTAGAAAAACACTGGTAACAAGTGGAGGGAAATGGGTAAAATCCATTGAATAAAAGGACCAATTTGTATTGTTGTGCTTTTGGATGTTTGAATCGGAATGCAAATCATATTTAGAGATTACTGTCGTCAAAAACGTCATTTGAAGCTTAGCAGATGTTTAAATGGACAGACTGAAACCTGCTATGATTGCTCTACTTTTAAAGCATAAATTTGATTTAAACAATTTGTCTACAATAATATTCACATATACAGTTCATAGGGGACATCTTATATTACAGTTACAGCATGAAATCTCCTATAGTTTCGACTTTATAACTATAAAAATATATATAATATAATTCAACCTATAATTCATAGGGTCAATATCACCATAGAGTGCCTTTCAAGCCTCACAATACTTGAAAAAAAAAAAAAAAAAAAATCCCATTTGCTTAATGTCATGTCATAAATAAGTACTATAAAAAATATTAGCTGAACTCCCACACATTTTTTTTTATGGGCCATTATTTGAAGCATTAACCCTAAGATACGTCCACCCTGTCATGGATATATATATTACTGTTAAATACATTTTCATTGCAATATTAAGATGCAAATTATATTTTCTGAGAGGTATGATGTCCTGTTTTTAAACAGGGTTATTTGTTTGCTTTTAAATTATAAATACATTAAAGATTTTATGTAAACCATGTTTCTTATTTGAAGAAAACTGTGGAAAATATTTGGATGCAGTTTTTTGTTTGCATGTTATTGCCCCCACACCTAGCTATTGAACATAGTGGATTATACAGATATGATTGAATTATTATTTAAAATATTATTTTAAACTATCAAGATGACAGGGTGGACCAACACATGACGGGGTGGACACCTAAAGCAAAACACACAAATCGTGACAAAATATGACAATAAAACATTTATTCAACTTCGAAAAAAATATAATAATAATAAATAATATAATGACATTCTCAATCACATTGATACCCCCTCTTTCATTTTAGCTTTTAGCAATATTAACTACAAATGAATGCTATGAGTGGCCAACATGAGAGGGTGGACATTTTTAGCTTCAGTTAGCATATTAGCTTACAACTAACTGTGACTAGCTAAATAGTAATTTTAATCATTTCTGGCATATTTTATGCCGACAGGGCGGACATGTTAAGCTTAGGAAAAGCAAGTAAGCAAACTCATACGAAGAAAATTTGTCAGTTTAAAAGTCACCAACTTATTCATCTCAGCTGTGGAAATACCCACCACTGAAGAGACAAAAAAATCTGTTGTCCAGATGTCACTAATGGGAATGGCCTTTTCTTAAAGTGGCAGATTCCCCATATATGACAGGGTAGACAACCATTCAAGGGACACGGACAAACTCTTCTTTTTTATTAAATTAAAATATCGTTTTTATTAACCAAATGATCAATACACTCAAATCGAATAATCTCTTATTTAACAAATTTGTACAATCTTATGATTTGACTATATTCTACACTCATTCAAATTTAATGAGCAGTGCAGGGGACATAGCAAAATAACACGCATCCTACACAAAACTTAAAAAAATTCAGAAAATTTATCTAAAGGGCCAAGTAATGCTTTTGTTATGAATATAAAAACTTAGACTAGTATAACACACCCTTTCATAGTCATTTTTATGTTAAGTTAAGTTAGGCAAATGAGTTATTTATGTACAGGACACCAAAATGCACCCTACAGTGATACTGTCAATTCTGAAAAACAAAAAACAAAAAAAAAAACACAAAACAAAAAAACAAAAACAAAAGTGTGAGCTATAAACTCATGATTCTGAGCCGAGGGAAAAAGAAAGAATGTAGAGTTGATTTTTTAGCAGAACTGTAAGAATATAATCAGAATTTTAAAAAATAAACTCAGATTCATTTTTTGATTCTTTTATTCCAACTGCAATACACTGCAATACACAATACAGAATAATCCCGCCTTCCAAATGAAAGAACCAATAGCTGATTGGTAAAGTCATTGAGTCACTGCAACGGCCGTTAGAAATGAATTGTTCTACCTATTAGATTGTGTTTTATTAACTACACACTAACCCCCAACCCTAAACTTAGTTCTTACTATAATACAACAACAGTATTACTGTTGTACAGTGTGATACAAATAACGTTAGATTGATGTGCGCATGCCAAGTAGCCAGAGCTGTATCCCTTCTAGCCTTAACTGGTTCCCATAGAAACCTGAGGCTGGACTGGCCAATGCACAGTAAGCGCGTTGTGGCTGTGTATACGCATTGGCTGGTCTAGCTTCAAAAATAAGCTTTTTAAGCACTATTTGAGCATATGAAACAACATTCATGGGATAGTTAATTTCAGTTTTTGTTGCTGATTTGAAATATGCAATTTAATTGCGAGTTCAGCGAGCAGTTTTTGAGATTTCAGGATTCCCCCAGTTCATTTAGATAGGATTTGGTCTTGGATGCCCGGCGGCGTAGCAAATATGGCCGCCAAGTGAGAAGACTTTCCTTGAAAGGGACTTTGGAAAACTGTCATTTTCTGCCACCAGATAAGCTCTGCCCACAAAAAACAACATCACTGTTTGCAAACTCCGAAGTGGTCTATTAGCCATCAGTGATTCTCCCACTCAGTTGTGAGTTACTGTCATTACAACCTATAGTTTGCTAACTAGCTATGCTTTTGTCATGTAAATGCATATTACATGGCTGTGAAAATGGACAAAACAGCTCGGCTTCCTTATTTAAATTTATTTGTATTTGACAGTTGAGCTTTCCCACGAGTGTGGGCGTGGTTTCAGCGTAGACAGCAGACACGCCCCCAGTGTTTGAAAGCAGTAATGATTATTTTTTTAAGATCTCGATCTTTAACTTTTTTGTCTTTTTTTTTTTACATTTTTTTTAATTATTCAAATTTTGCTAGGTGATTAATAACACATTTTTTTTCTGTGGTGTCACAAAGTCAGAACACATATTTTATATCGCTTTACAGACTTTATAGCAATAGTTCACTGTCAGGCCATCCAAGATGTAGATGAGTTTGTTTCTTCAAGAAAACAGATTTTATTTTTAGTATATCAGCATTATATCACTTGCTCACCAAATGATCCTCTGCAGTGAATGGGTACCATCAGCAGGAGAGTCCAAACAGCTGATAAAAACATCACAATAATCCACAACATATGAGTCCAGTTCATCATAGTGATCTTGCATATGTTTGTAAGAAAGAAATACATCATTAACACATTTTTAACTAAAAAGGGCTTTCTCCAGTGAAAAAGGCTTTTTTTCTGAATCAAGAGAGAAATATGCACAGATCAAGCTCTGTTTACAAGCAAATACAGTTCTAAACAAATATGTGTGTGTGGATTTGAAATTGCAAAGATAACGAGGGATGGACTTTTTCACTGGAAAAAGAAATGTTATGGATAGAGTACATTAACTGATAGACTGGATTCTTGTTGTGAATTATTGCAATGTTTTTTCAGCATTGTGACGGCACCCATACACTGGAATGGATCCATTGGTGAGCAACTGATGTAATGCTGTTCTGATAAATAAACAAACTACATCTTGGATGGCCTAAGGGTGAGTAAATTTTCAGCAAATTGTCATTTTTTTTGGTGAACTATTCCTTTAACAAAAGGTAGAACTGCTGTTGTATTATTTTCCATTCTTCTGACAAATTTAAATGAATGCGGATGCATGTTATAAACAATTTGCCCATAGAGGCACTTCAAACTGATTATGTGTGACAAAGCTCACAGAAATTGAATTCTGCTTGCAAATCGATGGTGATGCCGAAACTGTTTCGTTTTCTTGGGGAAAACCATGCTGTTATGCACTCAGGAAAATAAATTCAAAACACTTTTACTTCCTTCCTGAAGTTCTGCAGTTCATTGTGCACTGGCTTGATAAGGGTCTCACAGAGTGGAATATTACAAGCCATGGCAAATTTGTGGTTTCTGATATGCCTGTTTTGTCAGAGACACATTAAAATTGCATTTTATGTTGAAATAATGAGCATCGAATTTTTTAGACTAACCTTGGGTCAGCACGCACACGAATCCAAACAAACCGTGGAGCTCGCTAGATATTTTTGACAGCTGCTCTGTTATGACATTTGCCAGGCTTGGCTAATTAGAGTGGCTGTAAAAATGCACAATGCAGGCATAAAAGCTTTTTTTTTTTTTTTAAGATACAACAAGATGTTCTGTGTACGTTGTGGCAGTTTGTATGTGCACCACTACATCCTGTAGTATTTGGCTGAACCCGCTGTGATATGATGGGTGTAAGATTATGACCGATTTATTACGAGCTACCGAGTTGTAGCCACATCTAAACCTGGTGCAGACAGATGGAGAGAAGTGCCGTGAACTCGTATGATCTGCCTGCCACAACGCAAGGTCGCCCTCTCTCTCAGCATGGCTTCGCTTCAGATAATCATGCAGTCTCCACTGCTGATCTGTCTGTATGTATTCAGACCAATGTTTTAGCAAATATATTCCACAGGAAAACATCTTCTCATCAGATAGGCTGCAGCAGGTTCTGTATGCACCTAATGTTTAATATCCTGTCTAAAATCAATAGCCTCGTGGCCCTTTGATGGTAGCCAATGAATTGGCCTTTGTGGCAATGAGGTAATAGTGAGGTAATTGCCAGACTTTGAACTAATAACAATAATTAGTCTCTATCAGCAGCTGCGGGAATTCATTAGGGAAAATGTGGGAGATTGGAAGGGGTATGGCCCCGGGGAGTTAATCATCATTATAATCCAGTGCCATGACTGACCACAGAATTGGATTGTAAAGGGAATTTGCTGTTCTTCATGATTTTCTCCACATGAACATATGCCATCATAAAATTACAGACAAATATTTCAACAAACAAATAAAACATAAGATCCATATTTACACAAAAAGAGGTTGCCCTTAATTGTTAATATTATTTCCATGTACTGTAGATATCTCCATATTAGATGTTTTGAGTGTAGGGACTCTTATTTTAGCTCATATTTTCAGCTCTCTAACTAAATAATGAAGTTACACAAGTTACACAGCCTTTTAAAATAAATATATGACTACCTAGCAGACACCTAATGTCATAAGATATTGTGACGTCAGGTGACCAAAATTCAATGTCTAATGTCAATGTTAATGCTGATGTCGATATTTTGTTGTTTTTAGGTTGTGTAAACAAAATTCAAAGTCAACGTCAAATTGACGTCAAATACTGACATCAACCTGATTTTCATTCTCAACCAAAATGCAACATCTGTCCGATGTTGGGATCCAACGCTAACCTGACATTGTATTGACGTCCAGTGCCTGCTAAGTATGACTAAATTAAAGTCATTCAATTTAAACAGATAAATGTACAATAATCAGAATCATGGCTGTAACCAAGGTTTGAAAATTAGTGAGGTCTGGCGTAGGGTTAAGAATTGAGCTATAATAACCTCTACAAATACAACTAATTACAGTGCCTTTCATTTTTTCCATGTTTTATGTTGGGGCTTTATGTTAAACTGCTTTACATTACTTTTTTCCCCACATCAATCTACACTCCATACACCATAATGACAAAGCAAGAACAGAATTGTCACAACTTTGTAAATTTTTATTACAAACAAAAAACTGAAATAAGTACATTGCATAAGTATTCATACCCTTAACTCTGTACTTTGCTGAAGCACCTTTACAGCCTCAAGTCTTTATGGGTATGGTGCGACAAGCTGTGTACATCTGCATTTGGCAATTATCTGCCATTCTTCTCCTCACCTCTCAAGCTCTGTCAGGTTGGATGGGGGCAGACACACATTTTCAGGTTTCTCCAGAAATATTTGATTGGATTCAAACCCAGGCTGTGGTTGAGTCACTCAAGGACATTCACAGAGTTGTCTATAAGCCACTCTTGCTGTGTGCTTAGGGTCATTGTTCTGTAGGAAGGTGAACCTTCTGCCCAGTCTGAGGTTCCGAATGCTCTGGATTAGATTTTCATTAAGGCTATCTCTATATTTTGGTGCACTGAGCTTTCCTTCTGCTCTGATGAGTCATTCAGTTCCTGCCACTGAAAAACAGCCCCACAGCATGAGGTTGCTACCAGCACACTTTACTTTTGGGATGGTACTCTGCAGGTGATGGGCAGTGCCTCGTTTCATTCAAATGTAATGCTTGGAATTAAGGTTTATCAAAGCAAAATCTTCTTTCTCACATTCTAAGAGTTCTTTAGGTGCTTTCATGCAAATTCCAAGTGTGTTTTCATATGTTTTCACTGAGAAGAGGATTGAGTCTTGCCACACCACCATAAAGCCCAGATTGGAGTGTTGCAGTGATGCTTGCTCTTCTGTAAGTTTCTTCTGTCTCCACATATGATCATGGAGCTCCACTAGAGAGACCATCAGGATCTTGGTCACCAGTCTAACCAAAGCCCTTCTCCATCAATTGCTCAGTTTGGCCAGGAGCCCAGCTTTAGGAAGAGTCCTGGTTATTGTTCCAAACTTCTTCCATTAAGGGTAACGGAGACTACATGCCTCTGTGAACCTTTAATGCAGCAGATTTTTTTCTGAACTCTTCCCCAGATGTGTGGCTTGATGCAGTCTTGTTTCTGAGCTCTACAGAAGATTTTTTGATCTCAGGGCATGGTTTTTGCTCTGATATACAGTTTCAGTTGTTAGACCTTTTATTAAGACATGTGCGCCTTTCCAAATCATGCCCATTCAATTAAATTTGCCACAGGTTATCTTCACTTAAAGTGTAGTGACATCTACAAGCAATATGAATGCTCCTAAATTTCAACTATCTCAGATAAGGGTATGAATACTTATGTATTATGTTATGTGTAAGTTTTTTTTTTTTTTATAAATTTGTATAGATGTTAAAAGTTTTTTGCTTTGCCATTATGGTGTATGGTATATGAGTTTTTCATAATGCAGCAACCTAACAAAAAGTGAAAAAATGAAGGGGTATGAATACTTTCGCAAGGCACTGCATATACGCTAAGCACTTTCAAAGAGACAGACATGTAGATGTTTGTAAAAGATGTTTTTTTTCTGTTTTGGATGGATGCGCATTGTTAGGAGTAAAGTTTTTGGCCTGTCCCTCACTATGATTTTTATTTTTCAGCAGGACTTATAATTATTAAAATGAAGGCAAAATGATTAAAAAAAATGTTCAATATAGTCAATATAGTTGAAATATAGTCTCACTGTTAAGCAATGTTTTTGGCATAAGTATGGAATATCATTTTATTGGTGTCCCCTGATTTCATGTCAGCCCTGTTATCCTCATCAAAAAACCCTTGTGAAATAAAGTACATTCAAGTGACACAATTTCTGTGAGGTTACATCATCTCTCAGCCAGGATTCCAACACTTCAAACAGAAGCATGTTTCTCTCACTCCTCTATGATATTCTATTTTTGATGATTTATGATTTATTGCAATGTCAATACTGTTACCATTTTTAAAATGCAGATTTAAACAATTATTTCTTACATTCAATATAATCAATATCTACAAGTAACACCCTTTCAAAACGTACAATGTGCTTTTGTGAAATTGCCAACCTGTTAATTTTTAGTGTAACAGGTTTTGACGTGGGTAACATGGATGACACTGATTAGGTTTGACCCTGTTTTTAAAAATTGTCTGTGTAAAATTCAAACATTTTAAAGGTCACCCTCTGTATATTATTGAGATAATGCCTATGTCATTCAGTGGCAGTTCTAATTAAACGATAGTATGTAGTAACGCTTATGTCGGTAACAGGGTTGACAAAAATACCAAATCATTAGGTAGAAAAATAGTCATAAAATAATAAATTACATAGCCTGAGATAGCACAATACAATTTCTTGTCATTTTAAGGTGTCTTCATTTAATGGATATTTAAAAAATATTGACTAAACATATTTATTTATTTATTTATTTTTTTCCAAATGGAAAAGGCACAAATGTGTTTTGAGTTACTCCTCATATCAACAGATAATGTGTATATATCCCTGCTGATTAAATGTTTTATATATATATATATATATATATAATTAAAAGATTTTAGCTGGTTTATGCTGGTTTTAGCTGGATTATGCTGGTTTTGACTGGTTGTCAACCAGCCAGACTAGATGACAAATAGCCAGAATCCCTTAAAAGCCAACCAACATACAAGCTTAGGCTGGTTTTTATATAAAAGTAGTTTAGTTCCCAGTCCTAGATCTCCCAGTTCTCTCTTTGTTCTCTTGCTGTCTGCTGTAACACAGGCATCTCTTCAGCAGACCAATGTCTGGACTCCTGTAGTCCAAGAACAACAACCTAATTTGAGAGCAAATGAGTCCTGACGGATCCATCAAGCTTCACCAAAATGCCTCTGATCAGCCAGAGCCATCAGTTTAGGATGACAGGCCTGAATAGATGACAGGGAGGTGGAAGGAGCCAAGTATCAGTAGAAAGCCCCGCTCCCTTAGCGACAGCTCCACTGAAATGTCTCCTTAAGCAAGCATGCAGATCTAATCAATAAGCTCATACACTGCCGGCCATTGATTTCCGTTGTGACTAAAAGCAACAGTTAGACGCATTCTTCTACCTGTGTCTAAAAAAAGAACAGCAATTTCTTTTTTTCCACAGACGTCAGTGTGGAACTGAATTGAGTCTCATGGAGGCAGACGAGAATCTGTGGGGTTACTTAACACTGAAATCTTAGTTACAAGCTTATATGATTGCAGTGTTTATGTAACTTCAAGATTGACTTTTTGTTTCCTTTATTATAATGTAAATTGGTTACTTTATTTATTTCAACATCTTGCTGGTGCTGAACCTGGCCTTAGTGGTCGGCAGGAGGTATCCATGGCAACAGGATGAGGTTGTCCCTCGGTGTGTGCAATCTATGGTCAATCTTTACAGTATTTATTAAATTAGAAACAGCTTACTGCTATCTCCATAGTAACCAGAGCCCAAGTAGCACCATTAGAGCAATCACGCATAACCGCACAAGAACGGGGTTCTTTTTATTAATCAACACCTTTCTAGGTGAACTCATGTTTTTTTAAAATATAAGAGAACTCAGTGAAAATGTAATGTTTATAGTGTGTTTTAAAATGATAATTGGTGCAAGTAACACTTAACAGTAAGGTTGTAAATGTCAAAATTTGTTAATGCATTACGTATCATCATATATTAATAATAAGTACAAATTTTTAAATCTTTTGTCAGAAGCATCATGACTATTTGTAACAAACTGGATTAAAGTGGATTTGTTTGTAGTAAGCATTTTTATGTTAACTATACCTATTAAAATCATTCCTGCTATTTAAAATAAAACTGAAAATATAAATATTATATTATTTTTAAAAATAAAAATAATGTCTTGGCAGCTAAATAAGTTTAAGTGTAAATACTAAAATCACAAAAAGTGAAATGAAAATAAATTAAAGTTGCATAGAAATAAAAAAAAAAAACAATAAACTTATAAAAATGACAAAACACATAAAATTACTAAAACTTGAACTAAAATTATAACTCAAAATATAAAATCACAAGCTATAAATACTATAATAGTATATAAATAATACTAAAATAATACAACTAATAATAATGCTACTACTACTAATAATGCAACTCCCAGAAAAAAAGTAAAATAAAAAAGATGTTTTGTCTATTATTTTATTTAGGTTAAAAGCAGTATATTGTTTTGTCTAAAATGCTGTGATTTGCAAATATATATATTAACCCTTTTGAATTTTTATACAAAACATCATTAGATTTTCACACAAGTCCTGAAAGTAGACATAGAGAACTCATTTGAACAGATTGAGATATAAATATGTACTTTTTCTATTCAATTAATTCTGGAAAATGATCCAGTACTGCATATGTGTGAGTGGCAAAAGTTTGTGAATCTCTTGGATTAGTAGTTCATTTGAGTCCATCTGTTCAGAAATGTTTTCAATCAATGAAAAGACTGTTAGGTGTCAGTGCATGCCCTGTTTTGTTTAAAGAATAAAGGGGGATCTATTAAAATTTGATCATGTTTGTGGAAATGAATCATGGCATGAACAAAGGAGATCTCTGAGGACATCAGGAAAAGAGTTGCTGTTTCTGATCAGGCTAGAAAAGTTTACAAAACCATCTCTAAAAAGTTTGGACTTTGCAAAGTCAGACAGACTGTGTACAACTGGAGGAAATTCAAGACCACTGTTACCCTCCCCAGGGGTAGTCGACCAACAAAGATCACTACAAAAACAAGATGTGTAATAGTCCACAAGGTTGCAAAGGAATACAGGGTAACTTCTAAGCAACTAAAGGTCTTTCTCACATTGGCTAATGTTACTGTTCATAAGTCCATCATCAGGAGAACAATGATGGTGAACAGCCATGATGTGTATGGCAGGGTTGCAAGGAGAAAGCCACAGCTCTCCAAAAAGAGCATTTGCTGCCTGTCTGGAGTTTGCTAAAGATCTTTTGGACAAACGAGAAGGCTATTGGAAAAATGTTTTGTGGACAGATGAGACCAAAATAGAACTTTTTGGTTTAAATGAGAAGCATTATGTTTGGAGAGAGAAAAACACTGCATTCCAGCATAAGAACCTTGTCCCATCTGTGAAACATGGTGGTGGTAGTATCATGGTTTGGGCCTATTTTGCTGCATGTGGGCCAGGATGGCTTGCCATCATTGATGAAACAATAAATTCTGAATTAAACCAGCAAATTCTACAGGAAAATGTCAGGACTAGAACTGACTCTCAGAAGAAAACGGGTCATGCGGCAAGACAACAACCCCAAGCACACAAGTCGGTCTACTAAAGAATGGTTAAAGAACAAAAATAATGTTTTTGAATGGCCAAGTCAAACTCCAGACCTTAATCCTACTGAAATCTTGTGGAAGGACCTAAAGCAAGCAATTAAGACATAGAAGGAAACTCACCAACATCACAGAGTTTAAGCAGTTCAGTACTGAGCAATGGAGTAAAATTCCTACAAGTCATTGTGCAGGACTGATCAGCAGTTACAAGAAATGTTTTGCTGCAGTTATTGCTGCATAAGGGGTCACACCAGATATTGAAACCAAAGATTCACATACTTTTGCCACTCACAGATATGTAACACTGGATAATTTTTTTTCAAAAGTATATATTTTTGTATTGTTCTCTTTGTCTGTTTTCCTTTTAGGACTTTGGAAATTTGTTGTATATATTATGTTATATTTAAATATAATTCTATCCGTAACGCCACTTGAAAAATGTTTGTCTTTTTCTTGTGAACCCAAAAGAATTGATATTATATATATATATATTTAAGTTAGATTACATGTCAGGACAGGATGCAAAACTAGGTCTCACAAAAATGGAAGTTCACTTCCATTAAAGAAGTTTACTTCCAGAACAAAAATTTACAGATAATTTACTCTAATTTATGTTCATGTCTTTCTTTCTTTAGTCGATAAGAAATTGTTTTTTGAGGGAAAAATTCAGGAACGTGAAAAAAATTCAGCGAAACGTTCAGTCATTTTCAAGACAAATGTGATGCGATCTAGGAAAACCCAACACATGGTGAAATTTGACCTTTTTTAGGTTTTTATAACTGTTCGCACATTATGCATAAAACAGACTGTCATCGGACTCCTCCTCTTTAGTAACTTCATCATCTGATCCTTCATCTCTGGATGTGAAATAGTCCGTTATAACATCGTTTAGGGCACTGACATCACCAAGATTGAGCAGATTGAGACGAGTAAGATCGGTTAAGTGAGCAGCTGCAGTACTTTAAACGGCGTTGTTGCGCTCCGCCATCTCACGATATTAAAAAAAAATAAAATAAAAAAACTTTGCCTGCTGTAGTTTACACAGGACTGACGGAGTTTATCAATTGATGCGCCTTTACTAAATATGTTACGTGGTTTATTTTGATAGGTTAACTGTTTTTGTGGTGTTAAGGGAAAGCACCTCAGCAGTGCGTTCTTAACATAAGAGAAAGACACAGTCATTTCTACTTGCTGTAGTAAATGGCTATTTTTCTGCACTAAACAACTGAATTTTGCCTAGATATTTTCAGGAATGTTAGACAAGATGTTATAGAATAATAATTTAATTAAAACCTAATTTTGACAAAAAATGACATTGATATAATATGATAATGATATTTTTCGAATTTCATGAAAACGTCCCAGCGCGACATCCGACGGATTTTCCCAGAACGCATTACAAATTGACAGTTTATATACTTTTTAACCTCAAACACTCATCTTGTCTATTCCCTGTGAGGCGCATGCAAACTCTATGTAATCTGGGTCAGTCCAGTGATCTTCTTTGCATGTTCATTTTGTAAACACTGGGTGTCTACGTCTGCAGTGATGTAGGATGATTTTGAAGTTGGAGAAGAAAATGCGATGGTAGTTTTTCGACATAACCTAAATGTATTGACCCAGATTACACAGACTACATATGCACTTTGCAGAGAATAGACAAGACGAGCGTCTGAGGTTAAACATACATAAATTGTCAATTTGTTTAGAAAATGACAGATCGTTTTTCTGATAAGACCCTTCTTCTTTGGCTGGGATTGTTTAGAGCCATTTGAAGCTGCCTTTAAACTGCGTTTTGGAAGTTCAAATTTGGGCGCACCATTGAAGTCCACTATATTTGGATAATTTCTAAAATGTTTTCCTCAAAAAACATTTTTTCCCATCGACTGAAGAAAGAAAGACTTGAACATCTTGGATGACAAGGGGGTGAGTAAATAATCTGTAATTTTTTGTTCTGGAAGTGGACTTCTCCTTTAATTAATATTCAACATATATAACCTAATTATAAAGTGTTACTGAACTGGCAAAGTAAGCCTGATTCAGATACATCACTGACACCTTGATGTAACCTTGCGGTCAGGCTGTGGGTGGACAGGGCAGCAGTGGGTGGCTTGCTCTGGGCTTTTTGGTCCCCAGCGTGCATCCGTTCTGCAGTGATTTCCACTCAATCTAAATAAACATGCTGTGTAGACCTCTTTAAAAATTCTGTGAAAATTCTGCAACTTACCTCAGTTATCAATATCCCTTGTTAGATAATCAGAAAACAATCACGTTATGACCTTCACTGATTTTGAAGAGCTCTCCTCATCTGTTCACAATACAGGAGTTAACTGGAGCCGTCAGCAGCATCTCCAGATGTTACGCTCAGCAGCTGGCTGATCGAATGCCCCAGGATTACTTTCATCCACATGGAATTTGCATTGAATTCCTTAATTTGCATCTGTCATGATCGTGGATGTTTTACAGAGAAAGATTTTGTAAGACACATTTCGTGAAGATGTGTGTCATTTGTAACCTGAGGGCAGTGACGCTTGTTGCGATGCCAAACGTCTTATTTTTGTATATTTTTTATAGCCAGCAAATTAATGTGATGATCCAAAGCCAGGAATGAGATGAGAGTGGCGCTAAACAAATAAAAACCAACTGGTCTCTTCGGCCTCCTGAAGGAAGGAGCTGATAGACTCCAACTGCCTCCAGATGTGCGCCTGTGCGCCTGTCCTCCAACAGTTATATTGATGGCCTAATTTTAGTAGCTTTTTATTAGAACCAAAATGTGCTGTAAAGGTCACTTGTTCACCTCCCAGTGACATTTTAACTGTTGAGTCACACTTCGCCCTATGTGTGAAATGCTTGTTCCCGGAAATCAGGGTTATTTGATGTCTCTGTCAGTTTGATCCCGGACAACAGGCGTCCCCCCCAACACTGTTGATCTCCACTCCCTGTCAGGCTGCACCGCTGGCCTCAAATCCCCGTGTTCGTCTCTCTCACTGTGACGTTAAGCAGACAGTAATGTAATAACAGGGACCCTGGGTGCACAGACACGACACGTCTCCTCTAAGGTCACGCAGATTACGCACCTTAAGCCAGTCATCATTTAGAATCTTATAACTGAGTCATTAGGGAGTCGAAAGTAGCAATATGAAACCGGATGTTCGTCAGTCATCCAGTTTTACACATTTGATGACAAAAAGCACAGTGGAAAATTATTCTACAGGAGAGTCTTGTTCTCAGACCTTTTCTCATTTGCTTCAATAGGCTCGAACTCATGTTAAAAGGGTCATCGGATGCCCATTTTCCACAAGCTGATATGATTCTTTAGGGTCTTAATGAAAAGTCTATAATATATTTTGGTTAAAAATTCTCAATGGTTGTGTAAAACAACACCCTTTTTACCTTGTCAAAATCAGCTCTGCAAAAATCATCCCATTCTTTAAATGCAAATGAGCTCTGCTTGCCCCGCCCCTCTCTTCTCTCTGTGGATTGACAAGCCTTTAGCCGTGTTTAGCCGCTAAACTTGCTAACTAGCACATTATTAGGAAAGGCGATTGCAAAGATTCATAAAAAAACCCTTATACCCACTTCTGCTGTAAGTGAAGCTGGATTATGAATGATTCACGCGAACATAGACACATTTATGTAGATCGGGAGGTGCATTCCCTTCACAAACAAACATAATCCACTGCATCTTCAGCAGCTCAGATGTCGGGAGTAAATGACGACCACTACGTTCATTATTACATCCAGCAACACAACACCTCAATCGCTTAGTTCTTGTCTAACTTAAATCCCTGCTCCGGCATCAAAACATGGAGGTTGGACTGTTACAACTGATCTCAGGTAAGACACTCATGTCAATCAGTTATCATGGGAGCGGCCTCTGTGGGTGTGATGCAACAACGACAGGCGTCTGAGAAAGGCTTGATTTGAAAAAGGGGGTATTATTTTTACGGAGTAATTAAAAACCACTGCATTGATTTTTACCATTACAGGGTGGATTTGTACATACACTGCCAACACACATTAATGTTCAAACAGTGTGTAAAAGTGAATTTAGCATCCGATGACCCCTTTAAAATACAAGATCACATGAATTGACCAATAACATCATTACTAGTAGCAGTACCCCACGAACCATGATTTACCAGCCTACTTGCTATTACTAGTCGTGGTATTGTCATGAACGAACGTCGAAGCCTGATACAGAAGAAAAGAATTTGCTAAATAAAGTTACTGTTTTCTTTGCAAACAAAAAGTTTTCTCGTAGCTTTATAACATGATTGTCACATGGACTATTTTAACAATGTCATTACTACCTTTCTGGCCTTTGAAAGTTGCTGTCTATGCAGGGTCAAAAAGCTCTCAGATTTCATTAAAAATATCTTAATTTGTGTTCCGAAGATGAACAAAGGTCTTATTGGTTTGGGACGACATGAGGGTGAGTAATTAATGACAGAATTTTCATTTTTGCATGAACTGTTTAAATTTAGATTGTGGACTTGTGTTGTATTATACGTGAGATTTTTGTTTTCAGATTAATCCTGTGGAAGGCTAAAGTAGATTCTCTCTTTTTCTCAAGACAAAGCATTGTTGTAAATTAATTAGTCCCCCAGACCCAACATCTTTCAAACAGCAACAGAACAGATTTTTGCCCGATTCGAATTTGTCTGAGTCAGTCTCCATGGGGAGAACCTTTCCACTGCTCACCATGGCAACCTACTTGTGCACTGGGCTGCTTCCAGATCATATGGTGTGAGGTTCATTCACAGAATCTGTTTAGACAGCCCTTCTAGAAAGTACTGACTAACAGTACACTGTGTAATGTAAATAGTATCATGTTTATTCCTCTATATGAGGGACGTTAATAAAATATGTCAAATGCATTACATCAGAAACTCCCCTCCTATTATTTAACCCAAGCAGGACCAACTCCCACGGTGAGTCAACATGAGTCAGAGATAAAGACCTCCAGCATACCTTTGCTATTGGGCCACTCTTGGGGATTTTTATGTAAATGATAAACTAAACATAATCTTTCACAAGTAATGCTGTATTTCAAGACTGAGCGATTGCTACATGTGTGTTACAATATACAAATGCATCCATGATCAACAAGTATTTAGTGTTACAATATCATATTTGACTGAAGTCCAGAAGGTCAGAGATACAGCTCTAAAAAGAGACCTCAATGAAAATTGTTACACAGTAAAATGAAGAATGTTTAAGATTATGCACGATTTCTACATTTACTTTTATTCCTTTAGCAAATGCTTTTGCCCAAAGCGACTCACAAAATGAGTCATCAGTATTCCAGCTGCTTTTATCCAAAGCATTGTACTTGAGCAATATCACACAAGTAGCAGTGCAATATGGGTGTCTATAAGCACGGCAATCGGTAATCTCAGCGTGCTGATATACAGCCGTATCGCACAGCTATGAGTGTGATACTGCATTTATACAACAGCTCGATGGCACAAGTGTGTAAATAAATAAGACAACAACAGAGTGTCTTTAAAAACTCTCTTTTGTGCAAACTGCTTTCTTCCACCACAGATTCAAATCTCTGTTTGACAATTTAACAGCTGAACCCAAGTCTCAGGTACTTATTCGAAAACGTCACTTTAGAACTAGTAACAAATGAACGCTTCATTGAAAGTTAAGCTTATTGTATTACTGTATTAAAAGCTCACTGTATTATGTAGAGTATTATGAGGGAGAGATAGACTGAGCGAGTGTGATTATCTTCATCTGATACAGCATTCATTCTTCAGCTCAATCTCATATTCACAATAAAACATTCATTTGAATGTCCACTGAGGAAAGCGATATCTTTGTCGTATTATTATTTCACCTGTTAAAGGTGATTTCCGATGACAGTGCTGCTCAGTTCCAGATGTTGTTGAAATTAAAAATAACTTCCTTATTTACAACCCTGTTTTAGTCTCTCTCATGTAAGTCTTTACTACTGACTCACTCATAAAAACAGTCTCTTGTCACCATCTAATGGCAGAATAACGTGACTATAATCACCATCACAAACACATACACTGTTTCTCAATGCTAGATGCTGTTATTAAATACTTCTATCATTTATATAAAATATTGTTATTTAAATAATATTATTTAATAAACAACAACAACAACAGCCATCATAAAAGTTGCTAAGCAATTTAGTCAAAAGTGCAAGGGCAGCACTCTGATTATGCAGCATTAAAGTTACATAAAATATAACGTGTGGAGATTTTGCCCTCAGCCAAAACTATTTACTCTGAAACAAATAATAGATTAATGAGACCAAAGACTGCCTGTTATATTTACCCAAGCGGAGTGATAGAAATGGTTGGAGTGCTGTTATCAGTAGAATATTGCATGCTTAGCTTGGAAAAGGCTCTGAGCTAATCAGATTTGAGAACCAGAAAGAAATGTTGTGTAAATATTCTTTATTTTGATGGTCTCCTTTGGACATTTAGTTAACTGTAAGCAACTTTGCAACCACATGTCAATTTATTCTACTAAATCTAACCCTAATCTAACATTCTACTAATACTTCGAGAGTTAGCAGCGGAGTTACTTGTCAAAAGAATGTTTAAAGTGAACTAGAAAAATAAAGTGTAACCCAAATAAGCCAATATACAACTTGCAGCTTTTTATTGAATTTGTATGCTGATAATATACTTAGATTTTTTAAATTAAATTAGAAAATAATTTAGCATTTTCTCTGGAGGTCTCAGACTTCAAGTCCTCACTGTTTTTATTTTTTTGCCTTGATAATACATTTCCAGGAAATGTGAGCAGCACTGTTTGAGATGCATTCTTTTGGCCATTTAATCAATGGTTGGCATTATGTTGGATTTGAAAGTCTCTTAACAATATTTCTCTTAAATGAAATTCAAACCCCAATTTATTTTCCTGCATCCTATCTAAGTGTCAGCTCAATGTCCACTGCCTGAATGCTTCCGCAAATGCTCCTTTACTCCAGGGACCAGTTGTCTGCTCTCATCTGTTAGCGGCCCTGCTGCTATATTTAGGCCATACCAATAACCAAATCCACAGTGCTTGATGAGCTGTATCTTCAGACCAATGAGTAGCCCTGGGTGACAAGGCCTTCCAATAGGAGCAATGTCATCACTATTCACTGATGCTTTATTGAGACTCCCCATAATGTGGGGAAGGAGAGAGAGAGAGAGAAAGAAAATCCTCTCACATAAATTAAACCTTCCCAACTTTGTTGCCATGGAAGCTCAATCCTTTTGGCGAAGCTTCTCATTCTTCAATCTCCATTTAATTAAGGCTCCTGAGCTGCCAAAGGCTGTTCGGCATACGATTTAAGTACATCAGCTCTGTCAAGTCATGTTTGTTTTGACTTTTGCTACGTGGCCGTCAAACTTCCGGAACGCCGCAAATCCTCTGCTCCGGGCAATACTGGGAATTCTGAGGTTCAGAGGCTTTTTAATATTTTCTCATCTCTTTAGAGAAGCAGGCTTGCAACTAAAATGCATAAATATGGTGTGTAAAGCCACAAGTTTTCATTGTACTTTGAAAATCTATTGCTTTTCAGTAGACCTTTCATCAGACTCTCACTTGTGTATGGAAGCCCAAACACTTTATCTATATCTCACAACGTGACATTATATGTCATAACTGTCTCATTGAGACTGTATATCTCGTAATTGCATCTTTCTCATAATTGTGACTTTATTCCTTATTATTTGAGAATTTGTCATATAATTTATATCTCACAATTGCAACTTTTCTTTTTATTATCTTTATATTTAGACTTTATTTCTTGTAATTGTTTTTATTTCTCAACCTTTTCTTGTTCTTGCACCTGTTCTCATTAATTGTGAATTTTTGTGACATTTTATTTCCAAGTGTGACTACTTTTCTTGTCATTGCGAATTTATATCTAACAACTGCAATTTTTTCTTGATTTTTTTTATCATTGTATTTAGACTTATTTCTTGTAATTGTGACTTTCTGTTGTTATTGCAACTTTTTCTTCATAGTTGTAAATTTGTGTGAATTCTCACAGTGTGACACTATATTTCACATTGTGACATCTTTTTTTGTCATTGTGAATTTATATCTCACAGTTGTAACATTTTCTTTATTTTTTTATCATTTAGACTTTATTTCTTGTAACTGTGACTTCCTGTAGTTATTGCAACTTTTTCTTCATACTGTAGTTGTGTGACTTGTTTTCTTGTCATTGTGATTTTACATCTCACAGCTGCAGCCTTTTCTTTATTATATTTAGACTATTTCTTGTAATTGTGACTTTTTGTTGTTTTTGTAACTTTTTCTCATAATCGTTAATTTTTTTAATTTATATCTCACAGTCACTGCAAATTTACATCTAACAGTTTCAACCTTTTCATTATTTTTAAATTTATATTTAGACATTATTTCTTGTAATTGCGAATTTATATTTCACAGTGTGACATATTTCAGTGTGACTTCTTTTCTTACCATTGCAAATTTATATCTCAATTTGCAATTTTTTTTATTTCTTTATTTTTAGCATTATATCCATATTACTGAATTTTTGTTGTTATTGCAACTTTTCTCGTAATTGCGAGTTTATGTGTGAATTTTTATCTCATAGTGTAACGTATTTCACACTGACATTTTTTGTTGTCATTGTGAATTTATGTCTCACAGTTGTAACTTTTTCTTTATTTTTTATCATTTAGACTTTATTTCTTGTAATTGCGAATTTCTTGTAATTGTAACTTTTTGTTGTTATTGCAACTTTTTATCATAATTATGAATTTATGTGCAAATTTATATCTTACAGCCTGACTTATTTTCTTGTCCTTGCGAATTTACATCTGTTGCAACTGAATTTTTGTTATTGCAACTTTTCTCGTAATTGCGAGTTTGTGTGAATTTATAACTCATAGTGTGATGTATTTCACACTGTAACGTCTTTTGTTGTCATTGCGAATTTATCTCACAGTTGCAACTGTGCAGTCTAACACATTTAGACACTATTTTTCATAATTGTGAATTTCTTGTAATTGTGACTTGTTACTGCAACGTTTCCTTGTAATTGCAAATATGTGTTAATTTATATCTCACAGTGTGACATCTTTTCTTGACATCGCAAATTTATATCTCATACAACTTTCTTTATTTTTTTTATCACGTAGACTTTATTTTTCTTGTTATTGTGACTTTCTGTTGTTATTGCAACCTTTTTTTGTAATTGCAAATTTGTGTGAATTTATATCTTACGGTGTGACTTATTTTCTTGTCGTTGCGAATTTATATCTCAACTGCAACTTTTTCTTTATTTTTTTCATTATATTTAGACTATTTCTTGTAAATGCAAATTTCTTGTAACTGTGACTGTTGTTATTGCAGCTTTTTCTCATAATTGCAAATTTATGTACAAATTTATATCTCAAAATGTGACTTTCTTGTCATTGTAAATTTATATCTCACATTTGCAAATTTTGTGTTTTTTCTTGTAAATGCAAATTTATTGTAATTGCGACTGTTGTTATTGCAGCTTTTTCTCATAATTGCGAATTTATGTACAAATTTCTCTCACAATGTGACTTATTTTCTTGTCATTGTGAATTTATATCTCGCATTTGCAACTTTTTTGTTGTATACATTATTTCTTGTAATTGTATATTTCTTGTAATTATGACCTCTTGTTATCATAACTTTTTCTTGTAATTTTGTTTTTCTTGTAATTTAGAAATTTGTGTGAATTTATATCTTACAGTGTGACTTCTTTTTTTGTCATTGTGAATTTATATCTTACAGCTGCAACTTTTCTTTATTTTTCATCATTATATTTAGCCTGTTTCTTGGAATTGTGAGTTTCTTGTAATTGTGACTTTTTTTGTTGTTGTTGCAGCTTTTTCTTGTAATTGCGAATTTATTTGTACATATATATCTCACAGTGTGACTTATTTGTCATTGTCATTGCGAATTTATACACTACCGTTCAAAAGTTTGGAGTCAGTACATTTTTATTGTTTCTTTTTTTTTCTTTTATTCACCAAGGATGTATTAAGTTAATAATTAAAAGTTTCTTAAAAGTTAATAATAAATAATTTACATTGTTATAAAATATTTATATTTTGAATAAACACTGTACTTTTTAAACTTGTTATTCATGAAAGAATCCTGGAAAAAAAAAAATCACAGGTTCCAAAAAATATTTGGCAGCACAACTGTTGATATTATCCAACATTGATCATTCTAATAATAAATCCGCATATTAGAATGATTTCTGAAGGATCATGTGACACTTAAGACTGGAGTAACAGCTGATAAAAATTCAGCTTTTCATCACAGGAATAAACTCTATTTTAAAGTATGTTAAAATAAAAAATGTTATTTTATATTGTAAAAACATTTTGCAATATTACTGTTTTTTTTCTATATTTTTAATCAAATAAATGCAGCCTTGATGAGCATAAGAGACTTCTTTAAAGACTATTACAAGTCTTACTGACCCCAAACTTTTGAACGGTAGTGTATCTCACAAAAATTACTTTTTCATTATTTTTTTATCTTTATATTTAGACTTTTTTTGGTAATTATGAATTTCTTGTAATGGAGACTTTTTATTGCAACCTTTTTTATATCTCAGTGTGACATTATTTTTCATAGTGTGACTTCTTTTCTTTTCATTTCAACTTTACATCTCATAATTGTGACTCTGATGTGATTACATTTTAAAGTTTTACTGTTAGGTGATAACAGGCTTCCATACTTTCTCCTGAAAAACAGATGGGAACTTTGTTCCCATTGGAAAAATTGTGGCGTTTCCAATCCTATGGGTACTTTGTCGTTATAATGTGTTAATGGTGGAGTCTGGAGTTTTGTTTTGAAAAAATATTCCCTGGATACCAATGGCAGAGATTACCAGAGGAACGATAATCTGTCAGATCTGATTCAATACACATGCAAATTCACTCTCATTAATGCAAGGAGAGCAGAACGGAAACATTTGACCTTGCTGCATAAAAATAAAGCTCAGAATCCACTAGCATGACGCTAATTCAGACTGGGGTGTCCCGGTTTTTGTCCTGGTAATTAAGACAGTCACAAAGAGGCTAATTAGGGCAATCCACATTAATTAAAATCGCTCCCATGTGAAGCTGGTCTCAAATTGGACTTAAATCGAAGGACTGGTGCAAATGTGATTGATGTTTACATGGATAGAGCCTATGCAGCGCTCTGCTCTTTGATCATGAGCCTCTTAAATAGACGGTCTTGAATCATATATTGCACAGCACTACAGGGACTAGCCCATAAGCTGTGGTTTGATTTCAAATCCTCTTTCATTCGTCGTTTAATTATTTAGGACAGAGTCTGATAGCTTTGTAAATAGAGCACATTACAAAGTGTTTGTACATAAAAGGATGTAGTGATGAGATTAACACTTATTGAAAGTCAACATGATTATGTCAAAACCATTGTTCATAACAAATGAGGGAGTCAGATGTGAAATTGGTCCAGGCTGTGATCTGACAGTTCAGTCCAGAATAAAAAGAGACACTCTTCTAAACAAGTGACAAGAACTGATGGCATTTCTTAATGAAATGATGGTGGAGATGGTGAAAGGGTGAGAGATTCTTGTACAGTAGATTTCACAGTGAAGTCTTCTGAGTAAATAGCGTCAAACAGAGAAATGTTTTTGGTAAAGTGAATGAGATGCTGAGATCAGCATGATTACAGTTATTACAGTATTGACAGCACTGCAGTCTTTCCCAGACTAAAAAATAAGACACTATTACGGCCGCATGATATGTTTGTAAAATATTGGTTATTATCAGCCAATATTTTTTATTTATTGCACACTAGGTGCCGCTTTTGGGGCAGCAAAAATAGCAGTTTCTCCAGTAACGTCTGTACACAAAACAGCACAGCGCTCACAAACGCTACTTTATCAGGCAATGCAGGCATGATGACATGGAAATGAAATCGAATATTTCCTGAAGCCGGACGGTTTCCTTCAGATATACAGTACACTAACTAAATGGTTCCATAAAGAACCTTTAACATCTGAAGAACCTCTTTGTTTCACAAAAGGTTCTATGTGGTGAAAGAAGATTATAAAGAGGTAGATTATAAAAAGATCATGGAAAAATTATAAAGAGGTAAGAAAGAGATGGTTCTTTAAAGAAACTTTTACTGAATGGTTCTTTGTGGAGCCAAAAGTGGTTCTTCTATGGCATCGCTGTGAAGAACCTCTGTATTTTTAAGAGTGTAATATAAAAACAATAGCACCATGTTTTGATTTTGAAACATGCTTATGTTTATTTAACAAAGTCAAAGCCTTTTGAAAAATCTATTTGTGTTGGTCAGTTTTGATATTAATGTGGCAGGCCGCCACAAATAAATCAATATATGTGACCCTTGACCACAAAACCAATCATAAGGGTCAATTTTTCCAAATTGAGATTTATGCATCATGAATAAATAAGCTTTCTATTGATGTGTGGTATGCTATGATAGAACAATATTTGGTTGAGATACAACTATTTGAAAATCTGGAATCTGAGGGTGCAAAACAATTAAAATATTGAGAAAATCACCTTTAAAGTTGTCCAAATAAAGTTCTTAACATTGCATATTACTAATCAAAAATTAAGTTTTGATGTATTTACAGTAGGAATTTTACAAAATATCTTCATGGAACATGATCTTTACTTAAAACAAAAATCAATAATTTTGACCCATACAATGTATTTTTGGCTATTGCTACAAATATACCCCAGCGACTTAAGACTGGTTTTGTGGTCCGGGGTCACATATGGGAATCACTGTATTGGTATCAGCTGAAATTTTATCTTTCCTCTATTTGTAGATACAGATTACCTTTTACAGTCATTTAACGCTTTTTAAAAAACTTATAAATTAATGAAACTGTTGAAATGTAATTTTAGCAAATCACAAAATCAGTATCCATTTTTCATATTGCATGTTATAATTTTTTTTGTGTTTTATCATTATGGACTATTTATGTGAATGAGGACTAGAACTGTCAAGCTTCGAAATGAAAAAAAAAAAAAAAAAAACATGCAAGTATCATATTAGTGGTCCAACCTATGGTAGCCCATTTCTTCCATGAAAAAAATAAATAGAAAAGGTAACTTGTGAATGTATCTTACAATTTTGACTTTTTCCTTTCTAATTCTGTTACAAGATACAAACTGAAAATTACAAGGTGTAAATTTGCAATTCTGAGCAGAAAAATCACACAATTGACCCTTTGCAGGGAGTTTGATTGACAGGCGATCTGACCAATCATAACACCGAATCAGCCATTTATGTCCAACAAACAAACCAGACAGGAGAGTAGATTAACATTGGTGGACTTGAATTTGAAACATGGTGTATATTGACGTTGTTCAGCAGTTGAAACAAGATACCTTCTGATGTTCATTCATGCTTATTTCATGCTATAAAAGTAGCAAAGAGGGAGAGATGAGCTGTTGACTTACAGCGATCTGTTGCGACACATTAAAATGGTATTTATTGTTTGAATTTCTTAAAAATTAGAACATTTGAAAGCTGAGACTGCTTAATGCATAAAGTAGCCTGCTCTGTCTTTGCTGCTGGTACGGTATCAGTTTTTGCTTTGATCCACAATGTATTTTTCACTGCTTGAGAACTATTTTTTTTTTTTTTTTAGTTCTGTGAAAATACTGAAAATAATGATTTGTTTATGAATGTGACATTGGTACAGGTTTGAACATGAAGATACACTATGTAATTATTACCTCTCTATAATTATTACCTGCCAAGGTGTTTTCAAGCAGTTTTAGCAGTTACACTCTGCAGTATAGACAAAGTGTGCATTACTTCCCATGCATAATTGATGGGTGATGTTCCACTCACTGAACAGCTGAGAAGTGTGCGAAAAGAGATATGCACTCTGTTTTTGCCCAGCAATCCTCCTAAGATCACTGCTGAAACACATTCTTATATCCACACAAGATACTGAATATTGATCTGAGCACAAAGGTGCTTTCAGCGTGAGGATGAGTCATGAGAACCATCACAAGAAGATTTCTATCTGAGCACATTAACCCACCTCAGTGAATTTCTGTAGAGGTATGGCATCAGCTGAACGTCACATTTTGGCACCAGAGTTGTGGGAAGACATCAAGCCAATTACTCCACTACAGCATCACTTTAACAGGATTTACTGCTGTAGACATGAGCTAGTCTGGTGTCCTGTAGGTGTCTGCTGCATAGCGAGCCCTATAATTTACATTAATGCATAATTTGTACTTGATTGAATCCTTAACATGCGTTTCATAAGAAAGTTGTCACGTAGTGCTTTGTGATATCTTGCCATCATCAACAGCAAGAGGGCAGCTCTGTGCATGTCACTTGTGCTTTGATAATCATTTCGGTCTCTGTAGATTTGACAGTTGTTGGAAAGGAAAGTCACTTTGATCAAGAGTTGAAAAAAGGAAGCTTTGAAGTGCTCGAAATGACTGATTTGTTTGGTGGTGATACTTTCATTAGTCAAAATTACACGTTTTAATATTCTGGAGTGTCACTGGATATTTCTGCTTTATGGAGTATTTAATTAAATAGACAAATCTCTTATTGATCAGTGTGTTAAGTTATAAATAAGGATTCATTTTAAAATAATTCACATTGCAAGGACATTTCAGTAATGAATTATGCCTGGACCTCCCATAAGCATTAAGGGACCCCCCCATAACACCCAAAAAAATATACTTGGGGGGTCCCCTATATTTTCAATAAAATATAAAACTTAAAACATAAAACTAGTGCAAATTAAATGAAAAGATGCTGTATTAAATTTAGACCTGCTCACGTTAATCATATTTTATTTTTACGCGTTTTACAGCATTGCTCATTATAACCAATCACACACGACTCTGTTGAGTTTAGAATGCAGTGGCCAATCAGAGGCGTTCAGAACAGTCATTGCTGAAACCTGGAGTTTTTTTTTTCAGATTGAGCTCAAGAATTCCCTCATCATAAGCAACAAAGTGCAGATGTACGAACTATGTAAGTAATACATATTTATCATACAGAGTATGGACAGCTTCACTGATTATAAGAGGAGTTATGAGTGCTTAAACACTGGCTAGACTGTGCTCATTTAGAGTGCGTTCTTTCGCTGCATGATTCAGTCTAACAAAATGCATTTTCCCAAAATTCAGGATATGGGGGCAGAAAATGTATATTTATATCATTTCATATAGTTAATCAATATCACACGAAGAGTGCCTTTTTTTAAAAAAAAAAAAATCATAAATGGGATATTGATTTTATACAGCAGTTCAATAAATTATAAGTTAATATTAAGTGACTTACGTTTTAGACACCATATTGCCTATTTTTGCTCTATTTCACCAACAAAAATCATTCCAAACACAGCCACTGCACTGTTTTGCGGTGACTCGTTGCTTAATGAATCAACCGTTTAAATGATTCGGTTCAATCGCAATGACTCACTTTGGCATTCAACGTTTTAGCATTAAAACATATAAAAACATTTTTCATGCATTTGTATCTGCAGGTTAAATGCATTCATGTCCTGCACTAAACAGTGGGTAAATACATCACCCCAAGAGCTTTGACACAATTCGAACACTGGTTTTACCACTTCCAGTGTTCATTTCTGTTGGAAACTGCTGTGATATGTAATCTACTTAATGGTACGTATTTCACGTCTTGTGAAAAAATTCCCACAGGTACGTTTTGTCATGAGATTGCAAAAACCATTAATTTGACAGTACAGTAAAATGACATAATGTGATGTTAAACCATTTTTTTTATTTTATTTTATTTTATTTGTTAGTATTAGTGCACAACATACAACATACGGTAAACACAAAACACAAAAACATCAATAGAACTGTAATGACAATAATCAGAAATGACAACCTGAATAATGTTTGTAGTATGTGAGTAGCAGTAGTAGCAAATATAATAATAAATACAGCAATGGAACAGCAATGGTAATGGAACAGCAATGATAATAGGAGTAATAAAAAATAAGCAGAAATGGCAATCTAAATAATATTAGTAGTATTGGAGTAGTACTAGCAAGTATAATAATAAATACAGTAATGGAACAGCAATGATAGTAACAGTAATGAAAATAATCAAAAATGACAATCTGAATATTAGTAATAGTATTTGAATAGTACTTAGCAATTATAATAATAATAATAATAGGAACAAGAATAATAAAAACAATAATAATACTAAATAATAATACTAAAGATGGTGATGATAACGATAATATTCCGTGATGACTTTTTGATGATTTTTTTGTTATATTTATATATTTTAATTATTTATACTTAGTATCATGATCTTCATTAAACTGTTACCGTCCTTATACAAAACATTATCCTATCAACACCATCTTATTACTGTTCAATGTTTCACGTTAAACCATTTTAAATTCACGGTACACCATAAGATAACCTACATTTTAAAAAAAAGGTATTTTTCTATGAAAAATACAAAACACTTTTACAATGTAACTACGCAAACTTTTTTCATTATAATTTAATATGTTAATTTTAAAAGAATATTATTTCATTAGATTATTTTCATATTTAATAGCTTTCTATTATTGGCATTTAGCAGTCTTTTCCCTGTTGTCAGAGAAACAGGCCTCCAACCCATTTGTTGGTCGTGCCCCAACATTAGCCAGCCACTGACTGAATCAGATATGATCATAAAGTTACTAATCTGAATGTTTTTCTGTGTTCTGCTGTTTAAACACACAATAAATAGGCCTATATGCGCTCCAGTAAACTTGATTAATTTCCTCTCATTTTCCGTGACTGTTAACTGAATTCTCATGGGTGTGTGTATGTGACTTTTGTTGATGAGGGGTTCGCGCTGATTGGTGTCTTTGTGCGAATGAACAGGGGAAACAAACTGCCACGTCAAAACTGTATTCATTAGCATCAATAATCACTGTCACAAGTGGCCATTTTTCGCTCCTGCGAAAAACACTACACCCATTTGAGTAAAACGGCCACTGTATGCTTGAATGATAATAGGTGAGGAATACAGTTTACGAGGGGCATTCTGGGTCTCGAGAGAGCAGCAAGACAGTAAATCAGAGGAAACAGCTTAGACACCATCGTTCATCTTAATCAGCCTTCATAAATGTCTCTGTCTTAGCTGTAGCAAGTTTTGTATTTAATCAAGAACTGCTGCTTATTTGCCTCAACACTTCTCTCAGAGTTCTTACATCAACACTTTCATCCATCTACCCCGTATAAATTATTTAGCATTTATGGGTTATATAAACCGGCGATATGCTTCGCAAACACTGACGGGTCACTTTAAGGATGGCGCATATTGATTTGCAACTTGTGAAAGGCAACCCAAGCAAATGAATTGATATTCAGCGCTTGTGTGGGTTATTGTATATCCTTGAGGAGCAGGAATAATTCAAGTCTAACTTTTAGAGGAAACTTTGCAGCAAATATTAAGTTTTTATGCAAATTCTCTTGGTAAAAGCACTGTAAGTGCATTTACATGTAACCCAACAATGTGTTTGGGTGAGAAAACACTCTAAACTATGTTATTTTTACTGGGTAATTGCCATTTGCAATCTGTAATGAGATAATTACCACGATTTAACTCACCATGTAAACACATTTACCTTTGCATTCTGGCAGGTTATTCAATGTGCACATCCCTTTTATGCTTTAACGTCAAAGTGAGAGAAAAATATTGTTTGGTTTTCTTGTGTTCTGAGGAGGTTTGTGAGCTGATTTTGCATGCAAATACCATTGCATTGTCTAAAACAAGCCTTATGTAGCTTAATAAGCAAGTAACAGTATACGTTATAGCGATAACAAGCTTTTCATGGCGCTTCTAGGCTTCGGCACAGACTAGAATTCAGACTCTGTTCCTATTCAGATCTCATCAATATTGCAGCAACACTCTCCTGCTGCTGGTGGGCTCCACCATCATTATTAATTTAGCTTTGTTTTCTTTTTTTCAATTTTTCAGTCTCTTGCTGCTCAGCTGCTGTTATACAAGACTTTAGGCTGACTCCGGGCTGCATTGCAGATGCTTAGTGTTTCTTGGCTTTGCATAGTGGAATATATATCGTGACAGAGGGTTTTCCCACAACATTACATCAACATTTGTCCTTTAAGGCAATCTGCTGCTAAAAGCAGTAGTGACATTGACAAACACTTTAATAATTCAAACAGTCCGACCGCAAATGCTCTTAACACTTGCCTCTAAATTCGTTCTCACATACAGCTGAATGTAACTGATAATGGATGATTTTGTTTATAGGCTAACGTTAGATGCTCATAATGCTCAGAATGGCGCCACCTTGATATTGACATTGCAATAGAAATTGACCATCCTATTTCTCCAGCGTCGCTGATGGCCCATTAATATGCACCGGTGTCATCGTCCCATCTGTGTACTGAGGGAAGAGAATCGTCAGGTACTCGATATCGATCCTGATGTCGAGCATGAAGATTGTCCTTGTTGCGCAACACGTGTTGAGTTGTAAACCTGCCATATGTAAAATCCTCAGGCTGACAAACAAGGTTGAGAAAAACTAAGTCTGATGTAGCTTTTAACATATTATGACTAAGGTACATTTGTTAGACATCTCATCTTTCGTTGTAATGAACGTTTTGTTGCACCAAATTACAGATAATACATTATTCATTACTCATTATGTTAATTCATTACTCATTATCATGACTCATTATGCTAATTCTTTACCCATTATCAAACTGTTTTTTTCCCTCTGTTGATTCTTCATTTAATTGATAGTAAATGTTGTAAGATGCTTTTATGTGTGCATCAAACAACAAAATATTCAATTATTTTTATGTTCATTTTTACTTAATTAAGGTAAATCACAGTTCTAAGTATTTGCTTTATTCAGTGCACAGAAACAACTCGTTGGGTTATAGTCAGAGAATCTGACTATACTTGTACTGTACTATGCTGTATGCTTATGACTCTGTCAAAAAGAGCCAATTCATAAGAGTCTTTCATTTTGTAACAAGTCTGCACCAGTGGTTCTCAACCTGACCATATGCCCTCTTTTTTCAAAATTTCTAAATTGCCTAAAATGTCCAGGTTTTGGTGTTTGTTTACCTGTTGAAGTGAGCATTGAAGTCCCCATATTATTAGGCTGAAACCTTATTGTAATTGTTAGAATGGCCAAAGATCAGGCAGACCAAACCGTAAGTCATAGGGAAGTGAATCTTGGAGAGATGGTAGTACTCACACCATCTACAATGTCACCAAGGCTTGCCCCAATCGGCCTGACGGGGGCACTACAATGATCAAAAGTACGAAATCACTTATAACTCCTAAACTGTTCGCCGCAGGCTCAGGTCTCTTATGTCGTCGGAATCCTTGCTTCACGCTGGACAAAACACATGGGTATTTTTTTGGGTATTTTTGTGAGCTAGTCCTAGGTTTTTCACCTGATCGGAATGAAACCAGTGCAGGAAGATTCTCTGAGATTCTCTGAGTGAATTATCAAAAAAAGTTGAACTTTCGACCCTCCATTGCAAAGGGACGCCAAAACGTTTGAAAGGGGCAGGGGCGCTTTTACTAAAACAGCTATAACTTTTGAACGAAATGAGAGTCGCATGGAAAAAGTCTCGGAGCTTGGCCACTTGGTGGCGCTATAAGAGGGAAAAAACTGCCATAACTATGCATCCGTTTGTCCTCTAGACATAAAAAACGGTACACACGGTTTTGGTCCAAAGTGCCACAAGTGGGGACATTTACGTATCTCAAAAAACATAGCCATTGTAGGCCATGTTTGAGAACTTTGAGCACCTATTAAACAAGCCTGATGGAGGTTGATCTGAACGAAACTCGGTGGGCCTCAAATGTCTGTGAGTAATTTGAAAGAAATTGGCCACTGAGCGATATCACATTTTTCAATTTCAATTTCATTTTTCATTTTTCATTGCACAGTTGTTGATACACATGTACAATATTTGTATCATACAATAGACCTCCTCATAATAATCAACTTTGCACCAAGAAACAAATTGTTCATTAAATATTCTTAATTATGTTAAAAGCCTACATTTGCGAACTAATCTTGGTATTTTCGCTCAACCTCAATAAAAACACTGCAGTGCAATTCTCTGGACTCTCTAGATCAATAATTATCAAAAAATAAATAAATAAATAAATGCTGAATGTTACCTCTTGGGTAACATAATATAAAAAGTCCTAAACGAAAGCTCAAAACTTCCTGAAACTAGGTGATCATGTGCATCAGATGATTCTAATCAAGCATGCAATTTTTTGGGAGATTGGTCCATAGGTGGCGCTATAACAATCAAAAAGGCTTCAAAAACACAATATTTATATGGTAAATTACCTCAAAACATATTCATATATTCACACACACACTTGATCTTCATATCATATGAAAGATCTCCTCATTCTGAACAACTTTGCCTCTAGGATCACTGTTGTCAACCAAATTATTCATTAAATATTTAAGATTACTTATAAAGTGTACTTTTGCAAACTAGTTCTAGTTTTTTCGCTCAATCTTAACAAAACCACTGCATAATTATTACAAATATTGAACTATTTACACTTTGGTTGGCTACAACAGGGTGAACCGGAGTACACAGGTGAAGGACTAACCATGCATGATCTTTCCAACGTAATTACGTAATGCGTGAAGTCATAGACATGCATCGCAGAGCTAGTGCAAGATGAGCATTTGTGGTTAACAAAGTATACAAATTTGTTTTTTTAGAAAATGACCAATTGTTTTGCAAGATAAGACTCTTATTCCTTGTCTGGATTCATGTAGAGCCCTTAGAAGCTGCATTGAAACAGCAGTTTGGATCTTCAATCCGCTGATCCCCACTGAAATCCACTATATGTAGAAAAATCCTGGATTGTTTTTTTTTATTCAAAAACCTTAATTTCTTTTCGACTGAAGAAAGAAAGACATGAACACATGGGGCCTCCTGGTTTAGACCCACTGGTCATTGGTTGGCCTGTATATTTTGTACTGTAGATTCAGTACAGAAATATATTTTAGTACAGTATTTCATTCACATCTCAGCATGAGAATGTGTGCAAGAACCTTTACCTGTTTTTCTGAATAAGCCTCGTTTCTCCACTCTCAACCCTTCATTTATTAATTTGAGAGAAAGGGTGTGAGGACCAAATGGAGGTTTATTAATCTGCTTTTGTGAGCACTCTCACTAATGTGCCACCATGCACTGAGGTTCATCCTCTGCCCTGCCCTGCTGAAAGAGATCTCCTTTGGACATTACCCAGCCCTGCCAATATCGTAATTACAGTAATATCCTATATGGAGGGAGGCTGCAGAGTCTAAATGACTTCCACTTCATGAAGAACACATGGCAAAGGCACTTTCCTCCACTCTACCCAGCATTTGTTTTGGTTAGACCACGTGGGCCACAGGTGCCTTTGACAGAAGACATGCTTTTATGATACTAAGAAGCTTCTGCTAAGGTCACTGATTGTGAATCACAAAGAACACAGAACTCCATGCAAAATATGTGTCTATTTTGACCTTTAAGGCTGCGTAGTGAGTAGAGTTGAATATTTCTCTTCAAACACGTAATGTACTGTGAATAATCCAAATGCACAAGTAGAGTGAGAGCTTCTGTTCTCATTCATCCGTTAGTTTCATTCAGCTGTTCGTGCCTTCATTCATAATCCTTTGCGCTCTTTGGTTTATACAAGAACATCCGCTCTATTCAAGTTCAGAGGCGATTATTGAAAGGTGTTCTAGCACCTAGTCAAAGCATTACGGCTGTGAAAAGCACATTAAATCAATCGTCACCTTGCGCTCTGGGAGGCAATGAGTTAAGACCTGTGTGCTTGTCTTCAGTGGCCACTGTGTTGGTCAAGCTTGTACTAAGATTATGGAGCAGCTCGTCCTGTTTCACCAGAAATAGCTCAACCCGATAATCCCCTAACTGAGCAGAGGTGACATGAACGGCGTAAGGATTAGCTGTCGCAGAGTGAGACAGTGGCCAGGTGAAAGTGCCGCCTTCTTCACAGGTCTCTGAGTCAGGCAGAAATGTAACACCAGTAACCCTGTGCACGGTTTCCTTTGACCGTGTTTTACCTTGCAGAGCTGCAAGGGAATTGTACTGTGAACAAAAGGGCTTGCTCACTTCTTGTGTGCTAATATAATGTTGAGGATTCATAGTGGGAGCTAATTATTGTTTTCATAGTGATGATTGAATCTGTGGTCACATAATTTAATTGAAAAATTCTTCACATCCTCTGCCACTTTTGTGTTCGTTTATTATATATTTTGCCTAACTTGATTAAGCTTTTAACTATACAGAGTGTAGAGCTCTCAGTTTTGCACATTTATATTGATGGGCTTGATATTGATGAACTTTGATATTGATATTCCCTGATTCATTTCAGTTTCACTTTGACTTTATTTGATCCTGATTCATTTGGGTGTTTTTCAGTTTTTATGTCCAATTTGCCTACTGCTAAAGCTGTAAAGGGACTGATTACACTGATTCTTATGGCTGGATATTAATACAGTTTTTTTGATTTGATTCTGATTCACAACGATTCTATTTGATTCTAATTTTGATTTTATTCTGAATCATTTGGGTGTTTTTCAGTTTTTATGTCCAATTTGCTTGCATATGAAATAATTACTTTCTCCGCTAATGATTACTGTTACTAAATTTCCTGATTCCATTCAGATTCACAGCAGTTATATTTTATTCTAATAAAAAATAATGTGTTCACTTATATGTGAATTATTTCTCTCTGCTAAAGCTGTACAGGGAATTTTTTCAGATTACATTAATGGTACAGATTTTGTGATTCAATTCAGATTCACAGCAGTTCTATATGATTTTCATTTTGATTTGATTCTGATTAACTTGGGTGTTTTTCCATTTTTATGTCCAGTTTGCTTATTGCTAAAGCTGTACAGGGTAATTATTAGACTGATTACACTGATTCTTATGACTGGATATTAATATTTATTGATTTAATTGATTTTTTTATTCGATTCTGATTCACAGTGATTCAATTAGATTCTAATTTTAATTTGATTCCGGTTCATACGAGTGTTTTTCAGTTAAAATGTCTAATTTGCTTAAATATTATTTCTCTCTGCTAAAGCTATACAGGGAACTTTTTCAGACTGATTACATTGATGCTTATGGCTGGTTATTGTTACAGATTTCCTGATTCCATTCAGATTCAGCAGTTCTATTGATTCTAATTTTGATTTGATTCATTTGGGTGTTTTTCAGTTGTCATGTCCTATTTGCTTGCTGGTAAAGCTGTACACAGACATTTTTAGACTGATTACACTGATTCTTCTGACTGGATATTAATACAGATTTCTTGATTCGATTTAGGTTCACAGCAGTTCTATTTGATTCTAATTTTGATTTGATTCTGATTTTTGATTCTCATTTGGGTGTTTTTCAGTTTCTGTGTCCAATTTGCTTACTGCTAAAACTGTACAGGGAACTTTTCAGACTGATTACACTGATTCTTATGACTGAATTTTAATGCAGATTTCTTGATTCGATTCAGATTCACAGCGGTTCTATTCGATTCTATATATCTATAATTATAATGTCCATTTACCTTACATGTGAAAGAAATCCTCTCTCTGCTGAAGCTGTATAGCACAGTTTCAGACTGATTCAAATCTGTAACTTATAAGAACCGAATCATAAGGGTAATTTGTTTCATGAATCAGGCTACACGATTGCCAGCATGTTTTTGATTCACTAACAAGAACTGGCTCATAAGAGTAATTTCTTTTGAACAAATCAATATCAAGATTTAAATAAGTAGCCAAAAAAATCAATATTTTATCTAGTGCTATTTAAACATTTAAACATTATTTAAATATTTAAACATTTAGCAGTTTTTTAAAGGAATTAAAAATATAGATTTTAATTGATTTTTACAATACCTGAAAATCAAGCCTATTTAACCTTGGTATTGCGGTGTCATACTTTACTGTTTGAGATGCACAGACTTTCTGCTTAAAATCAGGACAGAACATGTCATGTTTTTTTCTAGGCCTTGAGACTCCTATGAGGGTGCTTTCTTCTTTGTGGAAGAACTGTTGTGATATGCCCTAGGCTTCTGAGTCCAGTGTAT
>NC_066887.1:11725182-11750182 GCF_022985175.1 Labeo rohita | reverse complement strand
TTTTGGATTTGTCTCCAATAAATATACAAATAAATATTCATTCATTTTTAATACAAATATCATGAACTCTTAATTCATGAATATCAGTTTTTTGGCAGTCACACCAAATGACTTTGATTTGGCAGACAAATTGAAATTCAATTATTAATTTATTTTTATGTAAAATAAATCTATAATTTAATTTGTAATATTTTCTATTAATAAATAAATAATATCAGATTATGTCAAAACAGTTCATTCCTTTTTTTGTCTCCATAAAAAATCAAAATAAATATGAATTCACTTTTTATACAAATATCATGAACTTTTTATTCATAAATATCAGTTTTTGGGGAGTCACATCAAATGACTTTGATTTGGCAGACAAACTGAAATTAAATTATTACTTTATTGTTATGTAAAATAAATAATTAATTTAAATATTAATGTTTTCTATAAATAAATACATAAATAATATCATATTGTCAAAATAGTTCATACTATTTTCTTCTCAATAATTTATTCATTACACCTCATTACGATATCAAGACATTTGCATCACCGTTATTTTGGACTTGTCTCCAAAAAATATCAAAATAAATATGAATTCATTTTTAATAGACATATCATGAACTCTTAATTCATAAATATCAGTTTTTGGGGAGTCACACTAAATGACTTTGATTTGGCAGACAAATTGAAATTCAATTATGAATTTATTTTTATGTAAAATAAATCTATAATTTAAAATGTAATATTTTCTATAAATAAAGAAATAATATCAGATTATGTCAAAATAGTTCATTCCTTTTTTTCGTCTCCATAAAATATCAAAATAAATATTACTTCATTTTTTTTATACAAATATCATGAACTATTCATTAATAAATATCAGTGTTTGGGGAGTCACATCAAATGACTTTGAATTGGCAGACTAATTAAAATTCAATTAATACTTTATTTTTATGTAAAATAAATCATTAATTTAAATATTAATGTTTTCTATAAACAAATACACAAACAATATCAGATTATGTCAAATAAGTTAATACTATTTTATTTTCAGTAATTTATTTCTCTCTTTTTTTTTTCATTATGATATCAGGACATTTGCATCACCATGTTATTTTGGTCTCCAAAATATATCAAAATAAATATATATTATTTTTTTAATGCAAATATCACAAACTATTAATTCATAAATATCAGTTTTTGGGGAGTCACACCAAATGACTTTGATTTGGCCAAAATTCAAAATTAAGTTCAAATTTATTTTTATTAAAAATAAATAATTCATTTAAATGTTTCTATAAATAAATAATATCAGATTATGTCAAAACAGTTAATACTATTTTATTTTCAGTAATTTATTTCTCTTTTTTTTTTTTTTTTTAATTATGATTTCAGGACATTTGCATCTCCATGTTATTTTGGTCTCCAAAAAATATCAAAATAAATATATATTATTTTTTAATACAAATATCACAAACTATTAATTCATAAATATCAGTTTTTGGGGAGTCACACCAAATGACTTTGATATGGCAAATATTTTAAATGTTTCTATAAATTAATAATATAAGATTATGTCAAAACACTTAATTCCATTATTTTGTCTCCACAAAATATCAAAATAAATATTAATTCATACATCAAAAACATGCTCATTATAGAAGAGGTGTATTCAAGTCAGTGAATGTATCTATTGCATTTTAAAGCTTTTTAAATAAATCAATTATCTGGCCTAGTTATTGACCCATAAGTAATGGCACACACTGATGTCTGTAACAAAAACAGTCCAGAATGAGTTTGACAGAATGAGTGATGCCGGACAGTAATTGCTCATACTTTGGCAAACAACACTTGCTTAGTGAACATCGCTTATTACGGATAATAACAATAATACAGCATAAAAACAGTGACTGATGTTTTTCATGATAGCGCTGCAGTACTCAGTGGCTGAAAAGGAATCACTTTTCTTTCTACGGCATGCTGAGAGAACTTTATATTAGAAGATGTTCAGCTTGAGCTTCTAGCAAACAGAAACTGCCCACACAAGTCTCTCTAAATTAGACTCATCTGTTGTACAAACTTGACAGGGAAAATGTTCCCTTATCAGCCCTCACTCTCTATCTCTCTCTGAGCACCTTATGAGTTTCCACCGTAATAATAATTTATTGAATGCGAGATTGTCGTGTTGTGATAGTGGATAACGCATCACTAAATCAAACCCCTTCTGCATTTTTCAGTGCTGCCCATCCATATTTCAACATGCGCTGGACTTCAGAGAACGTCTGTGTGGTTGATCTCTGTACTTGTTCAACACACTGTAAGTATTTGTAAGCTGTAGACATGTGAACAAAAGCATGTGTGGGTGTTTGCTATTGCACACTCTTCTCTAAGTTTATTTTACACTTAAATGAACTCAACAAATAAAGAGTGCTAAGGGATTTATGTTGAGCAATATTCTTACATCTACAGCCAGAATACTCTTTCCTCTGATCTTTAGTATAAACGCTCGGTCCGCCTATATAAACAAGTGTTATTTAAGTCATCCTGAAAAAAACACATTATATAATATTAATGTGTCAATTTAGTTGCGTTTAGGCCTGTTATCGAGACTGTGTTATGACATCTGTTTGTCTTTGTAATAAATTTTCAGTTTTTATAGTTTTGTTATATAAAGGGTGATGTGCACACACACACACACACACACACACACACACATACACACACACACTATCTTTCAGTGTTTCCCAGCAGTTTGACAGATAAGCTGTACTGTTGTGTAGTAGTGTAATTGAGAAGAGCATTGCTGCAGAAATCTCTCTTTTGGAATTGTCATGTTTTTTATATCTTAATTATAGTCAGATCGCACTAACTAGATGCACTTGGACAGAAGTCTGAGGAGGAAACCATAGCACCTTTTTCGTTAGGATCACAGATAAAACAGATAAGCATACATACGCTAATAAACACTAATAAAATAAAGTTAACTAAATGTTATGTGTTAAAAGCATAAGAAATATATATTATAATATAATATTGTGTTAAATTCTGAAATATTATTACATTTCAAAATAACTGTTTTCTATTTTAATGTATACTTAAATGAAATTTATTCTTGTGATGCAAAGCTGAATTTTTAGCAGCCATTCACCAGTCTTCAGTGTCACATGATCCTTCAGAATCATTTGTTGGAAATAGTTGTGCTGCTTAATATTGTTGTGGAAACTGTAATTCAGAATTCTTTCCTGAAATAACGGCATTTATTTGAAATATAAATCTTTTGTATCATTATAAATGTCACTTTCAATTATCTTAATGCATCTTTGCTGATTCAAAGTATTATAGAAGCTTGTTTCCACTACAGAGGAAATAAATAAATACACAAAGACTTCTCACAACTGTGAGATACAGGAATATGAGGGGAAAAACAGTCACAATTCAAACAGCTGCAAGATACTGAATTGAGAATTGAGAGATAAATATTTGTAAAAACAAAACTGCATGATGTAAAGAATTCTGAGGAAAAAAGTCAAGATTGTGAGATAAACTCGCATATCTGTAGAAAAAAAATTGAATTTAGGGCCCTATGATGCGGAATATGTGGATGGAATTCAGTGATCAAAATGGAATTAAAGGAGAAGTCCACTTCCAGAGCAACAATTTACAAATAATTTACTCACCTCCTTGTCATCCAAGATGTTCATGTCTTTCTGTTTTCAGTCATAAGAAATTATGGATTTTGAGTAAAGCATTTCAGGATTTTTCTGCATATAATGGGCCGAATTTGAACTTCCAAAATGTAGTTTAAATGCAGCTTCAAAGGGCTCTAAAAGATCCCAGCCGAGGAAGAAGGGTCTTATCTAGCGAAACAATCGGTCATTGTTTTCGAAAAATAAAAATGTATATATTTTTTAAGCACAAAAGCTTGTGTAGCACAGGCTCTGGGATGCACGTCCATAGGTTGTTCTTGAACAATTTGTTCATTTTGAACGAATCTTTAATGTGACTCGGGAAGAACAAGTCGTCTCGGGGAGTGATTCGTTCAGTCACGCATGTGCAACATCCTATTAGGTTCTGTACTGGAATTAGTTCACCTGTTTTTCAAGTCGTTTTTTCATCTAATGGGGCTGTTACGTGATGCTGATTTTGCTAAAATGAACAAAATGACTCGAAAAAAGATTCGTTCATTTTGCTGAACGAGACTCAAATGTCAGAGTCGGTAAAATGATCCGAACTTCCCATCACTACTATGAATCACGTCTTTGAATCATCGAAGTTCATTGTCTGTGTCCCCTGATTTAAAAAGGTAGAGTATGTCGAAAAAAGCCATGTTATTTTCCCTACAACTTCAGAACCATCTGACATCGTTGTACCTTTTTGTTTGTAAACAGCGTTTGACTTACTTGCGCTTTCTTAGACTTTGTGCGTTCGCTCTGTAATTCCGCCTACGTTCCGCGTGACCTTTCGACTTGATTCAATAGTACGTGGACGCGCATCTCAGAGCCTGTGCTACACAAGCTTTTGTACTTAAAAAGTATATAAATTTATATTTTCAGAAAAAATGACCAATCGTTTCACTAGATAAGACCCTTCTTCCTCGGCTGGGATCGTTTAGAGCCCTTTGAAGCTGCATATTTTGGAAGTTCAAAATCAGGGCACCAATGAAGTCCATTATATGGAGAAAAATCCTGAAATGTTTTCCTCAAAAACCATAATTTCTTTACGACTGAAGACAGAAAGACATAAACATCTTGGATGACAAGGGGGTGAGTAAATTATTTGTGAATCGTTGTTCTGAGAGTGGACTTCTCCTTTAACAGTATAACGTGGAATGTCATTGAATTTGCCAAATTTTGAATGAATAAATCAGTAGGTCAGGACATTTATATCAAAACGCAATATGGACTAGTGTCTGTGAATATTAAGCCACAAAAATACTTTTTAAATATGAATCTTGCATGTTCTGCGTGTCTCTTTGTGAATGAATGGTGCAGATGTGCGGTTTTGTTTACTACACACCCACTGAAGCATGCATGACATTTGCTGTGTTTTTTAGCCTCTGTCACCTTAATATACAAGTACATGAATACATAAACATAATCTCCAGAAGTGCCCTAAGAGTCACTTAATGAGCATTATCGTTATATCATATACAAACAGAAACTTCAGAGTCACTGAGTATGTCACTGAGTAACATATTAGCATAATCCCCGCCTGCCCACAAATTACGAACAGTCTGACCTGCCTACAAACACTTCCACTACTTAGTGTGTTTAGATCATGTTGAGAAAACGCTGTGTTCTGCACTATAAAAGCGAGTTTTTGTTTTCATTGCTGAAAGATGATGATGTAAAGAGTCACTGGTTAAAACTCTTTTTATTTCCATGATACAACAGCAATACAATTTAAAACTTTTGTTGTGTGCTCGTCATTATACAGAGGACTGCTTCTCTAATCTTGGCTTTTATCTTTGTTGGCTTCTAATCTTCTTTACTTGGACTAACAAGCATCTCCGAACCACAACCTGTAAGTACGATTGATACGTTATGTGTACATTTTCAAGTGAGTGCTCAAAATAGTTTTTTGTGATGTATACCTAGTGCAGCTTTAGGTTTCCAGGTAAAGCCTGATATTACTATCTTACAGAAATAGTTCTGATAATTCACTGTGAACCCACTATTTCCTAAGAATGTGTCGATTAATGTAGACTGTCGTTGTTCTAATTACTTTGTGTAATTTTAAAGAATGTAGACATATTTTGGTTTACAAACTGTATTGTTCCACCATTATTGTTTTGTTTACAGTTTACAGCAGTTTACAAAGTTTAGCAGCTAAACTTTAGCTGTGGGCACGATTCGCTTGTATAAGTGTTAAAATGTTTTGTTTTTTTATTTTAAGAGCATATTGGAGCACTGTATTATTGTTTTATGTAAAGCTGCATGCTTTGTCAATGGTAGCCAGGGTTGCCAGGTTTTCACAACAAAACCCAATTGAACTTAAAGCTAGCCCTAAACTAGCCCAATATATATATATATATATATATATATATATTGTGACGAGTCGGCTGCCTCCCCCCTAATTGTCAGCTGCACCCCGTCGGTAATCGCCGCCCTTCACCAGGCTCCCGACGGGAGTGGGCGTGTGGGAGGAGGAGGGGCGCTGAAACATCCAGGTCTGGCGGCGTGTGATGAGGCACACCTGATGTGAATGAAGCCTCATCACCGCCGCTGTTAAAATGCCGAGCGCGCCTCTCCTCAGGAGACCGGTCTCTTCCCCGTGCATGCACGCTGGTGTCCTCGTGGGTCCAGGAAGGGGTGAAGAGGGAACCAGCGCCGCAGGACGAGTTGCCGGACCCCGTGGGTCCGGATGAGGACCGCACCCGTGACGGCTGACGGGCCGGGTTGCCGGGCCGTTTTATCCCCCCCCAGAAGTGCCGCGTGGATAGAGCAGGACGATGCCGCTAGAGAAGCTGCCGCCCCTCGCACCCCGGACCTGAGCAGACTCCGCCCCTTACCTGGACCCTTCCCTTCGGAACACTACCCCTCCTTCACGGAACCCCGTCACGTCGAGGACACCAGATCCCCCTTTTATTTTGGACACTTTTTTTCCCTTTTTGGACACTTTGTTTTAGTTTAATAAAAGCCTCTCCGAGGCCTGACGTCACGCCCACTGTGTCTGTCGCTTTGCTCCGCCCCCGTGACTATATATATATATATATATATATATATATATATTTTTTTTTTTTTGTACCTGATTTTTATTTAATTTCCAGAAAAATGTAAATACACAACTCCACAACACAGTATTTATGTGGAGAAAAAAAAATCAATAAATTAATTTCAATGATTTCAATTAATTAGACATGCAAAAGCTTTTCATTAGCTTAATTAGACATGCATTAACAAGTTTTAATTAATCCATGAAAAAACAAAGTCTAGAAAATTTAAACAGAAAAAAATGTAATACAGAAAAATGAAAACTAAAAATATGAAATTTTGAAAAATTTAAATGGAATTTGTGAAAAAAAAAAAAAAAAAAACAGGTTCATTCTACATTGGCGTTTTCACTGTGTTTCAGAAATGATCTCCATCCACACTACACAACTGAAAATGCATGTCACATGACCATTCATAAAGAAAATGATGTTATTGTTTACATGGTCATCAAGGATTCGTAGAGTGAATGTGGAAGGCCACACCATCATTTTCAAAAGTCTCCGTTTTGGTCAGTTTACACTGAAACACAACCACAGAGTTTCCTAACTAAAACGGAGTCTGCAGCATTTTCAAAAGTCTCAGTTTTCGAGGGTCGGAGTTGTGTAAATGACAGGTGTAACTAGCAAAAGTTATGTGTTTTAAAACAAAAATGCACTAGTGTAAATCTAGCCTAAGTACTGTATGATGTGAACTCAGACTTCTGTCCAAAAAATGTGTTAAAAATTGTGAGACATAAACATGCAAGTGAAGAAAAATGATTTGTGAGACAAAAAGTTGCCACTGCCTTTATTTTTTATGTCATGACTCGAGCTTCCATAAAGAATTATTTTTATATATGTCATTTCAAACATGTCATCATTTCGATTTATAGGTTTAACCAGCAAAATGAATGGTTGGGAATCACTGCTACAGCTGATTTATGAGGTATTCAGTCACTGGTATGACACGAGCAGGCAGGCAGGCACAGACAGAGCCGGGAATTCTCCAGCGGATATTTATCAGATGACAGTGTAGTGTAAACCTCAGCATGGCATGCTGTTTCACATTAGCATTTCACATCCTTATCATTCTTAGCATTCCATGTGGCGTAGATCTGTACGCTTTGTCGTGAAACATACATTCAGCTATCTGGGCCTTTTGCATGCCTTGAATTTGAAGCTACACATAAAGCAGTTAAAAGAAATAGCTTGCAGATTAGACAAGGAGAGTTTCAAATCATGCTATTAACCACAATTTAATTTTTTCCCCCAATTTAATCGACTTGTTGGACACAGACATCTTAACGCTAATCTTGGTATGCCTAATGTGATCTTCAGAAAGTTTAGCCTTAATTAGTGGTTGGAAAATCCATGAGAACATGCTGAGTCAGAAAGAAAGCTCTCCCCTCTCCGTCACGCAGCCTAATAGAGCGAGCAAGCGACAACATCTGAATAATGCATAACCCAACAGATCAAAGGTAACTCGTCTTCCACTTATCATACCACATTCAGCAACACAAGGCGGGAATAAGAGAGAGAAACCCAGGAGCTACAGACTGAAACCCCCTTTGTTGCTTTCTCTCTCCTTTGAGACTAGGAGGGGCTCTTCAGATGGTTGGTAAATGCCCCTGAAAGCACATGCACATGGAAATGAGGCTGGCTGAGGAACGATGCCATTCTAACAGTACTCAAATCAATGCGTCTAAGTCCTTAGAGAGGGAACACTGATGTCTCTTCAGGATCTATAGTTTCTGAAGCAGAAGTGATTGTTAGTTTACCCTGGGAGTAATCGGCATGCTACTTCTGACTTTAGTGGGTAATAATTAATTAGAGCTTGATAGACTGTTTCACATTGCTGACTTATTGTATACAGTCACTTTTGTAATCTTTCAAAGGTGTAAGCTTATTAAACCTGTCAATCAAATCTAGTGATTATTCAACCCTACAAAGCCTACTGTATCATATTTGATATGCAAATTTCTAAGGGACATGATCAAAACCGGTTTTACATGATCTACTACATGCCTTCTGCTGTTTTTTTACACTGTAAAAAGTTTTCACCAGTTTCAACTTAAAAACTTAAGTTCAGCAGCTGCCTTAAAATTTTTAAGTTCAATCAACTTAAAAGTAGAAGTCATTTTAACCCGTTTTATTATAGTGAGTTCAAATGATTTGTAGTTTTAAGTTGACTTAACTTAAAAATTTTAAGGCATCTGCTGAACTTAAGTTTTTAAGTTGAAACTGGTGAAAACTTTTTACAGTGTAGTAAGTAAAAGGCAGTTTTCTGCACTCTGAAAAAAGCTGGGTTGTTTTTTTTTCAGCTTGTTGGGTCTTTTTTTATCGTTGTTTTATCATTGTTTGTTTGTTTTCACAGTTTTTCTATAACTAAGCTGCTGGGTTATATTTTTCTACTCAACTGCTGGGTTGAGCCTGTCTCCAAATAAACAACCCAGCTGTTGAGTTACAGTCAGAGCGGGGGCCTTTTGTGTACTCTTGCCGATTTGGTGTACTTCTTCAGTGAAATTAAGGCTTGTATACATTTTATTTTGTTTATAAAGTCTTTACTGTGCTGTATTGTTACTGTATTTTTTCACGCAACACAACATACAAGGACAAGATGTCAGTCAGCTGCGTCAGCAGCATTCATAATTCGCACGATGGAAACGCCTTTCACCTTGGATAACAAATTGATTTTATTCATTATTTTACTGACTTCAATTTAATGCTGGGTTATTTTTTTAACCCAAATGCTGGGTTTAACTCGTTGGGTCATTTTAAATATTTTTTGTTTTTTTCGTGTGTGCTGGGTCATATTTAATGCTGGGTTATTTTTTTCTACCCAAAAGCTGTGTTAACCCGATCTCTAACAAAACAACCCTGTTGAGTTACAGTCAGAGCGCTGGCTTTTTGAGTCCTCTAGACGAGAGCGGTTCTCATTGCCGCAGATTTGGTGCACTTCAGCTAAATGAAGGTTTGTATACATTTTATTTCTTTTTAAAGTCATTACTGTGCTGTAAATTGAATTATTTTATGCAACACAACATAAGGACGAGATGTTTACGGGCAGGTTTTGGTGTCAGTCACAGCATCTTTCAGCTACTTGTGAAACGCGAGGCTGCGGTCTGAAGTTCGCAGTTGCCCCAGCGAACAGCAGCCCTTTACCCGCTCAGATTTTTAATTAATTCAATTTGTCTTGTATTTCGTTCATTCTTGCTTAATAATAAATGTTCATCTTTTGATTATTACGGTTGCCTTTTTATAAGTTCCAGTCCATTTTAATCCAGCAATATAATTTTAAACAATAGTTGACTTAGACAAAAATTATTTAACCCAACCAGCTGGGCCAAAATAACCAAGCATGTGTTCTGTCCCAACATTTACCCAGCACTGGGTTGCCAAATAACCCAAGTTGGGTTGTTTTTAACCCAGCATTTTTTAGAGTATATACTGTATTCACCCAAATAAATTCAATTTGTCTTATAGTTTTGTCTATGGGTGTTCTTGCTTAATAATAAATGTTCATCTTTTGATTATTGCTGTTGTCTCTATAATTCTGTGTGTGATTTTTAATTTCCAGCTTATTTTAGGCCAGCAATATAATCATTTTTAAATAAACAACCCAGCATGCTGGGTAAAAACATTTAACATAAACATAAAACATTTGTGTTCTGTCCAATATTTACCCAAGTTGGGTTGTTTTTAACCCAGCATTTTTTAGAGCAGTGGTTCTCAACTCCAGTCCTTGGGGCCCAGTGCTCTGCATATTTTGTATGTCTCCCTCATTTAACACACCTGATTCAGATCATCAGCTCGTTAGGAGAAAGATCCATGAACTGAACTGAGTGGCTACGTTTACATGCACCCAAATAATCCACTTGTAATCGGATTGACGATTCAATCCGATTGAAAAACGTTCATGTAAACACCCTAATCGATCTGACTGAGCTGGATCGGACTGAAATTTCGATCGGATTGAAGGGGGAGGTTTATTCCTTTTCTAATACGATTGAGAGTGCATGTAAACACTCGATCGGATTGAAAACTGAAACTGAAAGGACTGAGCATGTGCAATGACGCAGAAATAGCGCAATGACGTATGACACATGGAACGAGCGGTTCTTTCTTTTGAATAAAGTGTTGTATAAATGCTATGGATGTTCATTTTGGTCATTTTTCCTAACCTACAGCTGACACTCGTTAACCGATTATTAACCGTTTACAGACAAGATTATTTCAAAATAGAATTTAATTATTTTATAAAGGATACATGTCTGTGACCCGTTAAAATACCATTCAAAAATTAATTCATTTTGGCTTGTCACCTAGCTTCTTATATTTTTCATTTTTGTTCTTTACTGTTAGCTATGAACTATTATTAACTATTAACCTATGTTTATAGTGTATTGTAAATATTTCACCAGGTCTTTTTGAATGTAAAATGTGACTGAACGTTATAGGCCTACGCAATTTATCTTTTTTTCTCTCAAAAATGCAATTTCATTTTATTTTAACCATCCAGAAAACGTTTTAAAATATTTTGATAAATTACTTAAAAAGACCTTTTAAACCTATAAAATGATTGTATTAATCGGTCAAAATTCTTTTTTTCGGTTAAGGGTTAACCGGTTAAAGTGAGCATCCCTAATAAATGATTGTCCTGTCATAATCTCTCCTTTCACGCGGCATCTGTGAAGTGGAGCAGAGATGGATAAATATTAATCCTGCTGTTAGAGAAACGGTATAGGAGAGTGGTTATTATGTGCAAAACAGTGGAAAAACTCTATATTTTTGTGCATGTCAAAAAAAATCTCTTATGTTTTGATTATTCACATATAACTTTTTAGAAAATTTATGCTTGAAATGTATCAAATATGATATATTAGGCTTTTAAGGAATGTTGATTCAACATCTCTGAATCATAATTATATTGCATTGCATAAAATGTTCTGTCCCCATAATAAAAACTACAGATTGTAAAACAAAACATTTGAATATCATCTTACTAAGACAAATTATATGAGATACAGAGTGACAACTGATATTTATATTGTTTTTATGTAGTTTTAAGTTTGTTATAAAATCGAACAGATTTACATTAGAAGTTAGCAGAATTTTTTAGGACTCAAGTTCAGGACTCGAACATGAGCTCCATATTGTCTAAAATCATATCATCAGAGCCATAAAGGCCTGATGTATCAAATATGATACTCAACAAAAACACATATGCAAATTTGTTTTTGTCTAATGGTTCAATAAACTGTTCCATCCAGAAAAAGGTTTTCTGATTATTGAACGCACATCAAAGATTGACAAGGAAGTGAGGAAATTGTTGAAGGAAGTCGTTATTTTATTTTATTTTATTTTATTTTATGCACAAAAAGTTTTTTTCTTGAAGCTTTATAAAATTACGGTTGAACCACTGATGTCACATGGACTATTTTAACAATGTCCTTACTACCTTTCTGGGCCTTAAACATGTCATTCTGCATTTGTGGTGCAGATGATGGTGATGACATGATGGTGAAAAATTAATGAAAGAATTTTCATGTGGTGGGGAACTATCCCTTTAAGAAATAATTTTATATAACCACAGTAAGAGTAACTTTTACCTAGAAAAGGAAACTTTGTCAAGACAAACTTTGCATGTTGACTTGACAACGTTGTTTAAAGGTTAAAAAAAGTTTTGAAAATGTTAAAGGCCTTAGAGGACATAAAGACATATAGACTAGAGTAAAAAAAACACTTAATTGTTAAAAACTGTTTTAATGTCGATTTCATACCATTCCAATTTCAAAGTCCAATTTAACTTTATGTGGGGATGGCAAAATCAATTCAAATTCACATAAATGAATCTAAAAAGTGAAATGATTCTTCAACAGTGAATTTTGTTCAGCTCTGCTGTGACTGCTCCAAGAGCATCGTGCCTGAGGCTGAGACCTTGACCCTTTGCTTTGCAAAGATTTTCAGTCAATTGCAGTTAAAATGATCGGTTAACAGTGTCCAATCTGATAATAGGGCTTGGTGACATCAGCCAGAAAGAAAATTCATTTCAGAGACAGAACAAGCTATTATATTTGCACTGATGAATCATGCTCTGTAACACCAGGCATCAGTTTTGATATTATGCTAACTTTAATCTCAGACAGCTCTGTTAGTTCCATGAGCTAATTCTGAAAATGCTATACGCTTGTGGTCAGACCATGAGAAAGAAACAAAAAAAGTGAGTAAAAGCTGAAGGGAATGAGAGAGTGCCGCTGGTTAAATATTGACATATGGAGAGAGCAGCCCTGACGATACATTAACCCCCTGTCACTTACTCACTCACACACACACATGCATATACACTCGCTCACTGCTGAGTGACATCAGCGCGCTACAGCATGCAGAGTCTGTTCCTATGAAAGAGGGGTCGATCCGGGGGTGGCTGAATTATGGATGAGAGAAATAGCGGTAGGCGGCGAACAAAATGGGAATCAGCTTTCGCGCTGGCTGCTGTAAACGGCAGCGGACCGAAGGTGGCCGTGAGTCAATGGGGTCTATGAGCTGAACTGATGTGTGGCGGTGGGAAAGTGGAAATATGAATGGATTACTAAATTGCATACATGCATCATGTGGAACAAAAACAGATATCCTGGAATACAGAATACAGATTTAAAGAACCCTTTACAGGTTCTTAAAGGGATAGTTCACCCAAAAATAAAAATTCTGTCATTAATTACTCACCCTCATGTCGTTCCAAACCCGTACGAGTTTCATTCATCTTCAAAACACAAATTAAGATATTTTTGATAAATCTGAGAGCTTTCTGACCCTGCATAGACAGCAAAGCAACTGACATATTCAAGGCCCAAAAAGGTAGTAAGGACATTGTTAAAGGGGTCATCGGATGCAAAGTTCACTTTTCCATGTTGTTTGAACATTAATGTGTGTTGGCAGTGTATGTACACATCTGCCCTATAATGATAAAAATCCATGCAGTGGTTTTTAATTAATCCGAATAAATAATATCCCCTTTTTCAAATCGAGCTATTCTCAGATGCCTGTCGATGTGGCATCACATCGACGGAGGCTGCTCCCATGATAGTTGATTGACATGAGCGTCTTACCTCAGACTGTAACTAAATCAGCTGTAACAGTCCGACCTCCATTGTTTTGATGCTGGAGCAGGGATGTAAGTTAGACAAGAAAATCTCTGATTGAGCGATTGAGGTGTTGTGTTGCTGGATGTAATAATGAACATAGTGGTCGTCATTTACTCCCGACATCTGAGCCGCTAAAGATGCAGTGGATTATGTTTGTTTGTGAAGGGAATGCGCCTCCCGATCTACATATATCCGTCTATGTTCGCGCAAATCATTTGTGATCCAGCTTCACCTTTAGCAGAAGTGAGTATAAGGTTGTTTTTTATGAATCTCTGCAATCACCTTTCCTAATAACGTGCTAGTTTGCAAGTTTTGCAGTTAAAAGCACTAAATGCAGCCCAAAGTAAACAATCTCTCAGAGCAGCAGAGAGAAGAGAGGGGCGGGGTGAGCAGAGCTCATTTGCATTTAAAGGAACAATCCATCAGAATGGGTTAATTTTTGCAGAGCTCATTTTTGAAGGTAAAAAGGGTGTTGTTTTACACAACCATTGAGAATTTTTAACCAAAGTATATTATAGACTTTTCATTAAGACCCTAAAGAATCATATCAACCTGTGGAAAATGGGCATCCGATGACCCCTTTAAAATAGTCCTTGTGACATCAGTGGTTCAACAGTTATTTTACGAACTAACAAGAATACTTTTTGTGCACAAAGAAAACAAAATAATGACTTTATTCAACAGTTCTTTTCTTTCTTCTGTGTTAGTCTTCGACACACGTTCACAAGAGTACCATGACGCATGCTGGACCCGGCGCGCACGAATGTGGTAGTTGCGTTGCTGTCTATGCAGGGTCAGAAAGCTCTCGAATTTCATCAAAAATATCTTAATTTGAGTTACGAAGATGAACGAAGGTCTTACGGATTTGGAACCACATGAGGGTGAGTAATTAATGACAGAATTTTCATTTTTGGGTAAACTATCCCTTTAACCAGTGGGCTGGGACTCACTAGGGGCCCCAGCACACTTTCAAAGGGGCCACAACATGGTTTAAAATGATTTAAAATAAGAAAAAAAAAAAAAAAAAGATTTAAGCTAAAATCATACACTAAAAAAGGCATAAAAACAAATTTCACTTACAAATTGCAATTGCTAATAATTTGCACAATTAATTACAAAGAAGAACACATTGAATTAAACATGAAATTAAGTATAATAATATTCTATTTTCTTTACATTTCTAGAATGTAATGTATATAGTCAGGAATAAATTACATTTGTGAGTAAAAAAAATTATTTGTGAGTAAAACTTTTCACAAAAAGTGTGTGACCTCAGATATTTATGATTACAAACTAATAAATTAATGTAAAAAAAATTATATATACATAAAATAAGGCGTGTGTGTGTGTGTGTGTGCACATTTAAATAAATTACTATTTGTGAGTAAAACTTTTCACAAAAAGTGTGTGACCTCAGATATTTATAATTACAAACTAGAAAAAGTCATGTAAAAACAATGAACATTCAGTTATTGGGATTACGGAATTTAATTATTTATAATTATTTTAATATATTACCACTCCTAGTTTCGGTAAAACAGAACTTAAAACAGAGTAGCTTTGTCTAAGAAATGACAGCAGAAGAAATATCAGAAATATTGTCGTTGACAAATGACCTTTCGCAAAGACCCGCCCCCCTTGTTACTGATGCTATGTCCGACAAACCATGGCGCTCTCAGGCCGCACATGTTCTCATGCAGTAAAAGAATACATCACGAAGCAAAGAGAAAACTGACAACGCGCTGGCAGACAAGACAGAGCAAAGTACTTTAGGTATGAAACAAAGTCTCAGCTTTCAGATTATATCATTTTGTAAGAAATTCAGACAATAAAAGCCATTTTGTGGCTCTTTAATGTGTCATGATAGATTGCTGTAGCGCCTCAAGCATCATGTGATCCGCTCATCTCTTCCTCTTTAATACTTATAGCACGAAAGAAACATGAATGAATATCAGATGGTATCTTGTTCCAACCACGGAAAGACGTCAGCACACACCACTATTCAAGTTCAAGTTTACTGATGTTAATCTACTCTCCTGTCTCCATTGTTTGTCTGACAAAATACCAGATTCTGTGTTATGATTGGTCAGATCACCTGTCAATCAAATTCCTGCAAAGGGTCATTTTGGTCTTTTTGGTCTTGGAATCAAAAGGGTTGAGAATTACTCAATATAGATGAATAGTTCTGTTATTACTTACACACTCTCATGTGCAAAACGTGAAAACTGAACCATAACGGTATCATAAAAGCAGTCAGTTAATCACTAATTGAATGCTTCAACTGTTTTTATGTACTGTACAATGCAAGTCAGTGGGGTTCAAAACAACACCAGGTGCTATTGACTTTGGCAGACATGTTTCAAAATATTTAGAAGAAATTAAGTCATACAGGTTTGGAATGACATGAGGGTGAGAAACTTTTTTTTTAGCGAAATTACAAACCTTCAATCACCAGTCTTTAGTAGCTGACATGAGGTTGGACAGGTAATGTGTCTCTAGTGCGTAACCGCACAGAATCAATGCCAGTCACATTGATTTCTTGTGTCAAGGATGTGCTCACTCATTGCTAGAACAAGGACAGACAAACACAGCATCATCAGAAACTCTCAAGAGTTTTTTTTTCAAGAGTTGATTACTAATTAGCAGCGGATCTGCAGAGAGACCAGGCTCATTCGACACGGCATTTTGACTACCTGACTGAGTGAACGTTCACTATGCAAATGTGAGGAGTCTGTCTATCGTAGTATCACATTTTTTACCTTAATCTTTAATTCCTATCAGTGATGGAATGGCAAATGGACCTGATGACCTCAATCCATCGTTTGATGTTAACATCACTGGAGCGTGTGCAGGTATGAGAGCGTAACTCCCTCGTGACCACAGAGTACTGTCTGTGAAAAAGAAGCAGTCTCATAATGACTCTGTGTACAACTACACAGATAACTGTCTCAGAAGAGCTTCTTAAGAACATATTTAACACTTCCTTTTTTCCCTTCATGAGTACTTTTTCCATTTTAAATGACTGAAAAGCAATTTGAAGTATTTATAATAAATGTTTTACTCTACTGTGCAAAAAAGCCCAGAAGATTTATCCAATAATCTCTGAAAAATCTAACACAGATAAAGCCAACATTAAAACTTTATGGCATGTAACTAAGGAGAGTTCTAATAAATTATCTGCTTGTGATCTGCGTTTCATTCTGTTTGAACAAAATGGATTCTGGGATGAAAGACTGTTTAAGATTTACAAATGTATCAGTATGGAGTAACTATTTATTTATTTATTGCATTATATCAAAGACTGTAGAATACCCATGACTTGTCACTCGTATTATAAACTCGTATTATTAACTCGTATTATATATATTATACATTTAATTAATTGTACATTTTTATTTGTATATTTATTTTTATTTACATATTTTTATTAACTTGTATTATATGTATTATAAATTTCATTAATTGTACATTGTTATTTGTATATTTATTATTCTTTACATATTTTGACTATATATATATATATATATATATATATATATTTCTATAGAATTATAATTAAAAATAATGAATTAATTATATATATCATAAATATATTTATATAATTTTAATTGATTTATTATTATTTCCGTATTTATTCATTTATTTTGGCTATATAAAATAAAACAAAATTATACAGAATTATAATTTATTAATTTAAAAATACATTCATATCACATTCATATATCAATAGTAATATGAAGTTTACAATATAAATTATAAATAATATACATTTTAGTTAACTGTACATTTTTTGCATATTTATTATTATTGTTTATATAGATAGATAGATATTATTTATTTATTATTATAATTTTAATTGATTGTACATTTTTATTTGTATCTTTAATATTATTATTATTTCCATATTTATTCATTTATTATGGCTATATAAAACAAAACAAAATTATATAGAATTATAATTATTTTATTTAACAATTAAAATAAAATGTTATCATATATTCACATATAATAACTATAATATAAATTATAATAATAAAATATAAATAATAAAATGTAAAATTATATATATATAACAACATTATAAAATATTATATTATAATTATTATAATATAATATAAAAATTATATTAACAATAATTACAATAATAGCAATATTAGTATAGTATTAATATATTGTAAGATAATATTATATTATAACAATATTATATAATATTATATTATAGTTAATATAATATAACAATTATATTAACAATACTTATAAAATGATAATAGCAATATTAGTATTCTATATATATACATATTACACTTTTTAACAAGTCTTAAAGCAATGTCAAAATAAAAAAAATTGAATATTTTTGAATAATACTTATTTTCATTTATCACTTTAATTAAGCCAACTTGTAATGAAACACAGTATAATGAAACAGCATAAAGTCTTCCCTGCTCCGTTCTGCAGTGTTTTCTCTCATATATGTAAAGCTCTTGGATCTCACAGTCACGTACTGGCACCAGTATGTGGTCTAAACATCCTGAATGGTTGAGGCCAGACATACCTGAGGTCATTGTGTTCAGTCTGTAGTTCCTGCATCACATACCCATCCACAGTCATCTAAGGAAACTGCTGTATGAGCTTTAATCTGTGGTAAACAACAGTGTGTGAGTGCCTGCACTCTCAGCAGCTCTTTGAATTCAGATGTATGCACTACGCTGAACCACATATTTCAAAGGAAGCCAGCAACATGTGAAACCCAGTGAATCAGCACTGTCAACCTCATAAGAGGTTCACTGATAAACAGCACAATCAGTCTCAAGCTTTCAAGAGTTTTTGTGCTTCTGAAGGGTTATGGAGCTTTTTTTTCCTCGCTGTCACTGTGTTCAATTTTCTTTAACTTTTTTGCTCCCCGGTTTCTAGGTCAAGGGCTCCCCCTATGGCAGACTGCCAGTTGCAGTCCAGTCTCACATAATCCAGTACAATAAATCAAGCCTCCTCTGCGTTCCTGCAGCCCTGCCCTAGCAACCTGAACTTGACACATAGTGTAGACACACACTTTATTACTCGTAACAGCTAATAGATAAAGAATGTGTGTGTGTTTACAATGTCTTTCTCCCTGCCCTCTGGCGAGTTACATAATGTGACTGCTCGTCGTCTGGTTGGGTAACTGGTTTAACCTACAGCTGGATTTTCTTCAGGGAGTTTGAAAGTGCTTATGTCAGATGTTTGTTGCACAATAGGTAAATAAACAAGAGGCAGACTAAATATAGTGTGATTACCTGGGCCGTGCTATGAAATGTGATTTCTTAAAATAAAAACGTGCTTTTTTTAAAGTAAATTTTATGATTTTAAACAGACAGTGTTTTTACCACTGATAATATAACCAGAGATGTTTCTTGAGCGCAGCAAATCAGCATATTAAAATGATATCCGAAGGATCATGAGATACTAAAGACTGGAGTAATGATGCTGAAAATTCAGCTTTGCATCAGAGGCATACATTACAGTTATTATTTTAAATTCTATTACTAGTTGACAATATTACTATTTTACTGTATTTTCAGATAAATGCAGCATTTAACATTTAAAAAAAAAAAATTCACACCAACCCCAAATGTTTGAACGGTCGTGTATCTTATAATCTTATATAAATCCAAATCATCACGAGAAATGTAACAATAAAAGCTTTTTCAGGCTTATTTATGCATTTAGTCATTCATTCATTCATTCGAAATTGTGGGGACAGACCATGATGGAAAAAAGCATGAAAATGAATGTTTTTTATTATCATAATTATTATTATTTCCATATTTTTATTTTATACATCTAAATTGTGGGAATAGAGCATGACAAAAAAACACTGACATTTTTATGCTTTTCAAGGGTTTTTTTTATAGCTTTTATTTCAGTATATTACAGTTTTTCTCGATTGCTAAAACACTATAACCAATCTTTTGAACTAAAATTTCAAAACCATAATGCCATTTTTCAAAAAGCACACCCATTTCTCTAAACTATAAACACTATTCCCCTGCTTTAACACATGAGTCAGATTTGGTGAACTGTTACTGCAAAACTCTACACACAAATCCCTACATTTCTCAGTGCTTACACCATGTGGTCATTTAGAAAGCACTAGCATTCAATATTATTCACTCAAACTTGAGATAGAAACTCAAACTATGAACAACTGCAGAAAAAGTGAGAATTGCAGGTTACAAAGTCGCAATCCCAAGAAAAAAGAGAGAATTGCGAGATATGAACTCGCAACTATGAAAAATAGTCAGAATTGTGAAATATAAATTCACAATTGTCAGAATTGCGAGATATAAACTCACAACTGCAGAAAAAGTAAGAATTGCAGGTTATAAAGTTGCAGTCGAGAGAAAAAAAGAGAGAATTGCAAGATAGAAACTCGCAATTGCAAGAAAAAAAAAGTCAGAATTGCAAGATATAAGATCGCAACTATGAAAAATAGTCCGAATTGTGAAATATAAATTCACAATTGTCAGAATTGCGAGATATAAACTCACAACTGCAGAAAAAGTGAGAATTGCAGGTTATAAAGTCACATTTGCAGGTTTATATCTCTCAATTCTGAGTTTCTTTCTCGCAATTACGACTTTATATCCCGCAATTCTGACTTTATATTTCGTTATTCTGACTTAATAACTCAAAATTGTGAGTTCATATCTTGCAATTCTGACTTCATAACTAACAAAGACACACTAAAAGTTGCCATCAGCTATTCACTATTAAAGTCATTTTTTACTTCTATGCAAAATGACCCACATGTTCTCATTGAGTTTTTTTGAAAATGAAGCATCTGTGAGACGGCGTACACAGAATAAACAAGGCTTGGAACTACAGCTGAGCGCAATGAAGGGATGTGGACTGACACAGTCCTCGCAGAGGTCACACACAGACTTGCTCGCTCACATACACATTACTACCGCTCCCCTGAGACGTACAGTTAATGTGTGTGTGAATGCCATCTGAACAACTACAGATTCTTTCAAGCCCCTGTCAGGCCTGTTCTCACCAGTTGCTTTCCCTTCTCCCCCAGAGACTCCTGACATTCTGCCGTGTACTTGTGCCCAGTCAGCCATTCACCTCACACTCACCTTACACACACACACACTCTACCAAAACCCCCTCCTTCATCTCACCCGTCCCTCTCGAAGCGAACAACAGTGTCTGCTGAATAATGCTCGGTGAGGAAAAACAGCCCTCATTAAGCAAACCAAGCTGCTATCGTTCCTGTCGCCGGGCTTTAAGACAAAGTAGAGGCTACGGTCCAACAGGCCCTCCTGTGGTGCTGCGGTTTGCGCTTTAGTTCAGTTTTAAAGGTTTCTTGTAGTGCATTTCTAGTCATCAACAACACTCGTGTGACAGTTTCGCCGATTACATCTCCAAAGACGTGGCTGAAAGTGATTTCAAAGCTGCATTAATCTAAATATGCCAAGTGTAAGCCGTAGCGTTTGTCATTATCCTGAATGAGCTTTGGAGCTCGCGTTAGACAACACTGCCTTGACTATTTTTAGTGGTGTGTAATCACCTCTGCTGAGCTACAGTGTGAAATCTAGTGCTTCGAGACATACATCTCTGCATGATCTAACTCCTTAAAAGGGATAGTCCACAAAAAACCCTCAAACCAGAGTTACTCATGTAAAGTAAAGGCTGAATACAAATCATGACAAATTAAGAAAAAATCTGATGTTGAAAAATTACTGTTTGTAGAGGAAATAAAAGTGAGACAATATATGTGTTGGATCTGCTTCCTGCATGTCAGTACAGGCTGTCAGATACTACAGCCTTTGGTAAAACAGTAAATCTTTTCCTGGTGAAATATCCCTTTAACAACAACTCCCAGCATCCCCATAAGACAAATGTGTGATGTGTGCAGAGCTATTATTGGTATCTGTACACTATTAAGGTGCCGTTTCTCTCATTACAGCTGGGAGCCATGAGTCAGAGTTACTACTGCATCCTTCAAATGACTTCTGCTGCACGTCGCAGAGCTGGGGTTATAGAGACAAGACAACACGCCCACACCAACTCATACAGCCACACACAGATGGCTGGCCTCTGCTGGGGTGTATTATTTGTGTGATCCCTCAGTCCATCTTTGCCGGGCTATTTTTAAAAACCCTAGCAGCGCGTGGCCATGCTTAAATGCATGCTGTCAGTCAGCAGGTTCACAGATTAGGCTGTTTTTCTACCATCTGTGGTCGTATCTCGTTTCACGTATACAGTATCGTCTTGTGCTGCACAGAACCGGGGGCAGGAACACTAGGTCGTGTTGTGAGGAAAGCAGTGGGCAGCATCAGTAAAGTCGTAAAGCTGTGGGTTATCAAACTCAAAACATGTGGGTATTGATCGTGTCTGTTGCATATGTAGACACGACACAGAATATATGCATTCTATAACATAAGGATACACAATATATTGATTATGGTGACCCTGTTGGTACTCTACTGGCATTTTCTAGGCAACATTTAAAAAGTACTAAACACTTAGCAAGCTTTTCTATTTAGTAGTTTCATCATAATATAAATTTGCTGCCTGATTTCATCTGAAAAAATACTTGGAATTACATTGTGGCATTAATCAGTTAATTAATTAATTAAAAAAGAAACATAGTTTTATAATATATGGGCCTCTCTACAGAATTGGTGCAAACTGTTGTCCCACTGTTGAATACATTTAAAAAGCTTTTACGTATTCAAATCTTAGATGTTTATTAAGATCCTTCTATTATCTATTGAAATCATATTTAAAATATCAGTAAGCTTAATATATATAAAATCATCATTTATTGGGTACTTTCAGTTGGGAGGTGGCTGTCCCGAACCCTAACCCCTAAATTTTATTTCAACTTATGAAAATAATATTGAATCATTTTTGTATATAAGTAATGGTGTAAATATAATTTATATTTTCTTTGTAAATTATGAAACTATATGTAAAAAAAAAAAAAAAAAAAAAAAAAAAAAAAAAAAGAAAAGTGTCCCACATTGTCCCTATAATTAAATTATATATTACTGTGTTTCGGTAGTGACTAATTTGGGGAGAGGACAAATATTCCAAAACTTTCTGAAAATACAATATGAGAATTAACTGTACAATTACTAGAAATGTGTACCTTGGATATTATACAATTTGCATACATACAAATTTTTTGGAAAAAGTTTTTTTTTTTTTTCCAAGACGTTTCCAACTCTTGACTTTGGACCAATTCTGTGGAATGGCCCATATAATATTATGATACAGAACAGATATAGAAAGATATAGTTGCCATTTATTTTATTGTTCACATTAGTTGTTAGCTATAAAATAAAATATATTTTGACTCTTAATACTGGCCAATATTTCTACATCATGGAATTCATATAAACAAACAGTGGGTTTTAAAAGTCTGAGAAAGAAAGAAAGAAAGAAAGAAAGAAAGAAAGAAAGAAAGAAAGAAAGAAAAAGAAAAATAATAATACAATTGATTTTTAAAATAAAAATATACAAAAATAAATAAAACTAATGATACTTACTAATGAATAAATTAAATTAAAAATGAATAAACTAAACGATATAAGTTACATTTTTTTATATTTTGCATGTTATATTTTGCATTCCTTCATTTCAGTTACAGTCATTTTGTGGTTTTAATTGCATAATTAGTCGTTTTTTTAAATATGTATATATAGTTTTTATTATTATTATTATTTTTAATCAGTTTTATTTTTAGTTATTTAAGTAAAATGTTGCTTTGGTATCTAGGTAAAAATGTTGTTCTTTGATTTTTTTTTTATTTTTTTTATTTCACTTAATGTTGTCAGGTTTAACTGGCGTTCTTACTGTTTAAGCTTAAGGCTGGAATACACTTCACAATTTTTGCCCCAATTTCCTGCTGATTTACACTCAGTCAGAGTATATTACATGTTTGATATTTTCAGCCGATTTTAGAACTCATATTGATTTCATTTGTCATGTGCCTCCTAAAATCTTTTCAGATTTCTAGTCATGTTGTGTATTCCAGCCGTTAGATGTCACTGAAGCAAAAATAAAAAAATAATGTATTAAATTCATTTTTCATTTAAACTTTTCACTCAAATTGATATGCATTTTATATCATTTGTAATGAATAACATTGTACATTATCAGAAAAATGCAAAGCAGAAGCTTTGTAACTAGAGGTCTCAGATATTTGGACCCCACTGTACACACACACACTCAGTAGTTATTCAAACATTCAAAACATAGTAAGTGTGTTACACACATCAGTGTGTGAGCACACAGACAGAGCAACTGAAGGTCAGCTGCAATAATGTATGTTGTGTATGTGAAGCGTGTCTCTTTAACCCCTGCTCCTAGTGCTGGTGATTATTTTGGAGGTATGAGCCACAGGCCTCTCGGCATACAGTACATACCTCATGCGGGTAGACTAGGTACAACGCCTGCTGAGGCCCCATTGTGGGCACTTGTCCTGGGGCAAAGCAGCAGTATCTGTCTCCCTGAGTCTGGGTCGCATGCCTGAAGACCAGGGGCAAATGTGACATTATATGCACAAGCACACACCACTTGCCTGTCTAACCAGTCAGCAGCAGAACCAGGCCATGAGAGTTAAGCAGGTGCCTCATCTCAACTAAAACAGGTTTTACACAGAAGCGCATATAGATAGATGTTATTAATATAGATGTAATAACCTTGCTGAAAAATCCAGCTTATGCTGGTCATTAACTGGTTATTAACTGGCCGAAGTCAAGAGTTATTATAGCTGTAACCCATCTTACGTTGGGTTTTCCAACAGGGAAGTTCAGCAAGTGTTACACAGGTGGGGAGATTTCAAGCAGTGTCTGCTGTGATGTTTAGTAATTCCCAGGGTCACTAAAGCCTTACAGAGGGGGTTTTGTGCCTGGAAACATGGGCTGTGAGTCACCAGCGCTTGTCTTTTCCCACACAGAGAGCGGTGTGTTTGTGCAGAGAGACACAACCACGAGAAGTTGGGCTGCAGCCCATACTTTTATAGGGAGTGAAGGAGAGGCCAGCCAAGCCAGCAGAGAGGCTTTGAGTGAGGGGCTCTAATGGCTGTGTAAACAAGATTATCGGTAGCTGAGCTTGTTCCAGTAACATGATACCAGTTACCACACACCCGCACACACATGCATATACCCAATGCTAAATCTCAGAC